>NC_041338.1:10581304-10748804 GCF_004354835.1 Perca flavescens | reverse complement strand
CCTGCAAGTGCATCAACTGTAGCATATACTGTACAGAGCAGAGTGTCCATTTCGCAGAATGAAGGATTACTGTTGATGGGTAAAATAACACGGTTTACTTGGATCTTGAGGAGCTGCCGCATTTATTTAGACACAAGTTGAAACGTATGCTGTACATGAAGATAATACATTATCTGGATGTTATTAAAGTGTTGGAATGGGATTAGAACAATTGGAAAAGTTGTCACTGAATTTGGCTGCAGAGTTGGCAGTAAACATGCGAGATAGTGCAATGGGGTGAGGATTTAAAAAGGAAATAGTAGAACAGGATACTTGAGCTTTTAAAATAACAGCTTTGTGGTCTGATACAAAGACATCTACTACAGTAAATGTATGTTCTCTGGGCAGAAACCAGAAGAAAGGAAAGGACCAGTATGTAAGATTTAGTGGCATCTAGCGGTGAGGTTGAAGATTGCAACCAAATGTACACCCCTTTCCTCAGCATTCCCTTTCCAAGCGTGTATGGTGGCATTCAGGTAATCTAAAAAGAGAAAAGACCCTCTCTAGAGCCAGTGTTTGGTTTATCGTTTTGGGCTTCTGTAGAAAACTGGAGGTGCAACATAGCAGGCTTCGTGGAAGAGGAACCGCTACCTATGTACCTCCAGTTTGGACTACTGTAATAGTCCTGTCTGGGGTCCCCAACAAAACCCTAGACAGGCTCCAGTATGTCCAAAACTCTGCCGCCAGAGTCTTCACCCACACCAAGACCTAGCAGCACATCACCCCAACCCTCATCCACCTTTAGTGGCTCCCAATTAAGTCCTTCATCACATATAAAATCCTCCTTCTCACCTACAAATCCCTTCATGCTCTGGCCCCACAGTACACCTCAGACTTCCTCCAGGCATACACCCCACCGCGAAACCTCCAGTCCTTAGATGCTGGCCTGCTCTCCATTCCCCACACCAGACTCTGTACCTTCGGAGACAGAGCCTTTAGTGTTGCAGCCCCATCCCTCTGGAACACCCTCCCTGCAGATATCCGAAATGCTACATCCCTGGATATTTAAAAAAAAACTCTTGAAACACCCCGTTTACCACAACATACAACCTCCTTTAGCTTAGCAGTAATTCTGTAAAGTGTCCTTAGGTTTCTTGAAAGGTGCTATATAAATAAAAGTTGTTATTAGCAATATATTATTATTATTATTATTATTATTATTATTATTATTATTATTATTATTATTATGTAGATATCAAGGGCTCTATCTAAGCTAACAAAAACAGGATTCTTAGTTTCAGGAGATCATATACTAATGAAAACACAATAATATTATGTTCCATTTATGCCAATATAGATCCCCCTAAATCGTAACAAGGGCACTACTTAAAACCTTTTTCTTGATGATTTCTCCACAGGGAAATATATATGATTAAATTATGTTCTATCATGTCCTGTTTCCCTACCAATTGAGAACGGTCAACGATCGCCTTGTGAGCAGCACATTAAACGCCAGATCTACCAGAGTACTGCCCCCCAGGCCTTGACTTCCAAAATTTTCAGGGCAAGGCCACTTGGCCTTTGGTGTTGTCAATTTTTGATGGGGACAAAGGACAAATGGCAAGGCAGCAAGGCCATCATAAAAAACATACATTATTTTAGGTCCACACAAACAATGAATTTTAACTAGGATTTTAACTAGGATTAAGGATGATTTTATTTTCAATACATAGTACAACTTCAGTGTGTGTGTGTGTGTGTCTGGGGTAGGCATGGGCCAGTATGAGATTTTGACGGTATGATAACCTTCAGCAAAAATATCACGGTTTCATGGTATTACGGTATTGCAATGACATCTATAAATGTGTTCTTTTTGAAATGTCTACAGGGGAAAAACAACGGGGTGTGGCCTTGACCAACTGCCACTTTGCTCGTTTGAAAGCCATGATGTCTTTCTCTCATGGGTGGGCCAAATTCTCTGGGCGGGCAAAGCAGAGAAAGGGGAGGTAACCTTGCTCCTTATGACCTCATAAGGAGCAAGATTCCAGATCGGCCCATCAGAGCATTCATTTTCTCAAAGGCATAGCAGGATACCCAGGGCTTGGTTTAAACCTGTCGCCATTTCTAGCCACTAGGGGACCATAGGCAGACTGGGGGAACTTATATTAATGTTAAAAAACCTCATAAAGTGAAATTTTCATGCCATGGGACCTTCAATATTAATGATACTTGAGATTTCACCACGATGAGAAACAAAAAAAGAAACAAAAAGAGGGAGGGTATGCCAGTGACTGTGTGCAACATGCAAGACATCTGCTGTTGAAACAAGGTGGGAGCTCAAAAAAGCTGCTGAACTGGATCCAATATCTGCTTCCCCTTTTCAGTCTCTACCGTCTCAATAACTGTAAACAAAACTCTACACTGCTTTTTGAGCAGAAAACAGCCCTCAGCAACAGCACCAATCTCATACAACTGAAAGCAGCTGTACAGTATGTCAGTCATTTCAGCTAGAAAACAAAAGATACATTCAAATCACTGCATTTGTCATTTGCAAAAATAAAAAAAGACCTCCTGACTGAATAATACAAAGCAAAACTAGTACATCAAATTCAGTCACGAGGTTGCAAAATAGCTAAAAAAAAAACCACATTTAGAATTCAGTTTGACTTTACCTTCTAACAGTCTTGAGCAATGCAATCTTCTTACCAGAGCGCCTAGCATACCCAATTTACAAACAGACTCATGTCAGAAAGTTGAAGATTGAGGGTGTCCAAACATGCAGAGTAGCAATGAGAGGGGAGAGTGGCAGTATGCAGTGAATAATAAAGACAGTTGAAGAAGAGAGAGAGAGAGAGAGAGAGAGAGAGAGAGAGAGAAAGGTAACATAGTGATGGAGGAGGTATACAGTTAACGGTTGAGAGGCAACACAGTACAGACAGAGGGTGTGAGGGAGGCAGCTCAGTGCAGGAAGTTGATCACAGTCGAGTTGTAATAGTGTCTCTGAGGAAAACGTAATGGAACCCGTCCCAAACCTCTCCCTTTTTCGTTTCGTTCCCTCCTTCCCCTTAATAGAAAAACACTGCAACTGTAGTTGCAAATGGCACAATGTCATAGTAATGATGAGGATAGCAATGAAAATATGGTGACTGTTGACATGTCAGAATTAAGTCTTTTTACAGTATTGTTTTGAGCTCAGGTCTTACTTGGTATAATGTATGTAAAGAATCACTAAATCCAAGTTTACAATTCTGTATAAGATGTTAAGACAACAAGGAGATGACAATAAGAGCATTCACATGTAGCCTTTGTAGCTACACCAAAACTGAGTTACCAACAGGGCCCCAGACCCCCATGGGGTCAAAAATGCCCTTTGTTTACTGTGTAGCAACAGGTTGTTTGCAATTTGATTTAAGCCTTGGCCACAGAAACAAGCTGTAAACACAATACTGACCTACAGTATTATCATTATGAAGTTGAGATGGCAAACTTGTTAGCAACCTGATAGTTTTCACCAGGATGTGCTCTGGTTTATTCACATTTCTTTAAACCAATCACAATCATCACGGTGTCGCTGCAAAATAGCCTCGGGAAGGAACTTGTTTTGGTGGAACATGTTGTTTTAGTCGTGAAACAAAAAACTCAGATTGGACAGATAGTCTAGCTAGCTGTCTGGATTCACCCTGCAGAGATCTGAGGAGTTAACCATAGTCCTCAGAAATCCACCGGAGTTAAAAATTCCACCACAAACAAAAAGCAAGGTAACGGACATTCGGCTGAAATAGTGAAATCCGGTGGAATTTCCGACGGCAACAGAGCAATCCCGGAAGTGGAACGTCGTGAATATAGACTAGCTAGTTGCTTACAATGTTGGTGTTACAGCTACCTGCTGCTTGTGAAAAAAGTTTGGTGAGAGTGAACCAAAACAGTAAAGTTTATGACGTTAAACCAATAAAATCAGCTGAAAGACGCTGAGGCGCTCCGTAGAGCTGAGGTGAACTGCAGAATCTGTGGGTCTGGCACTATGAGGGACACCTTACGGATTAATCCGGCCATATAACGTCATGTCAGGAAGAACTACAGCTACAGAGACACAGCATATTATTTAATATGAATTATATGAAAAAAGAAAGACTTTTTAGACTCCCTTTTTTCTTCAAAGAAGCGACTAGCGACAAATAGTGAATTTCTGTAGAAGAGAGATGCCAGTATTGTCTGGTGAGCGTGAGGTCTTTCTCTCAGCAAATGGCCACAGTTGCCTCTCTCTGTCACTTCTGACTGAGGAGCAGCAGCGACGCCCACGTCATACTCTGCAACCATCGCTGTATGTGAATGGGTTGTATGGGAAGAGGCTGACTGTTTGGCCTATGGAGACGAATGGACAATGCGGGTCATAGCATCAGGCCGAAAAAGGGACATAAATTAGTGTGTCCACCCATGTTTCCATTACTGCCAATTGGAGCTGAGAAAATACTACTGATGACTACTGCAGAGTCATTTGTCTGGGGGAAAGGGGGCTTAATATTTGTATGACTGCATAGGTGTTCACCTGTTTATTCTATATTTGCTGTATTTTTATTCTTCTTCAAAAAAATGAAGTAAAAAACAAACACGCAAACAGTTTGAGAGGCTGGTACAAAGACCAAATGAGCCCCAAGTTCATCCTCACAGATACATGCCAATCTACTGCAGCAGAGAATAGCTGTTCTGTAGCACAGCAGCTAAATTCCTCTCCTCTCCCTCTCCACCCTTCAGCTGACCCCGCCTGACTGTGCCTCTACTAATTGATTAGTTTGATTAAATGTGTGAAGTGATGCAGACCTGGTGTGCAGCATCATTTTAATAAACAAATTCACAAAAAAATAGAAGCATAAAGCTGAATCTCTGTGACCCTAGAATCACCACCTTAGGGGTGTAAATAAATGTAGTTATGAAAGCAGATTTTTGTTTGTGATACTGAACCAGCACTCCCTGAAACCAGCCTCCTGCTGTAATTATTGCTTAATGTAAACATGAATCCAGCCTCTCTTTTCTATTGTCTTGAAAGAAGAGAAAAAAAACATTGTGCACTATAAACATAAATATTTCCTGCTGGAAGAAGTCTTTCAAGATAAAACAGCTGGTTCTTATGGTTAGCATGTTGCACATCTGACTCCATTTTTCAGACACTGTCAACTCCCAACACATCACAAAGGATATACTACACTTATATAACTTGTGCATTAGCAGGCAATCCATCCTGTTCAAAGTGCGAGTGAACACAACTTTTATTAGCTGCGACATAAACACTGAGCACACAGTGTGATTTCTAACCCAGCTGTGTAATCTCTAAGGGTAAAAATTTAAATTGAGCAGCTTTGTAAACCCACTGACAAAGAAATATTCAATCTAGAGAGGTTTACAAGCTGTATTTTTTACAGCCCTGGTATTGGTGTGACTATAAATGGCAATGTCAGTCCGGTTGCCAGTCCATCACTTTGGTCCAGACTGAAACATCTGATTCAAACTATTGAATGGATTGCCATGAATTTTGTTTTTGTTTTTGAAGATCATTTTTTGGGCATTTTAGCCTTAAATAAACAGGGCGGCTGTAGACAGGTAAGGGGGGAGAGAGGTGGAAGACATGCAGCAAATGGCCACAGGTCGGACTCAAACCTCGAGCTGCTGCGTCAAGGACCGAGACTCCGCACATGGGCGCCCCCTCCCCCAGGTGAGTCACCTAGGCGCCCAATTGCCATGAAATTTTAAACGAACATTCATGTTCCCCTTAAGATGGATCGTAATCACTTTGGTGATCCTCTAAATGTTCCCCTACAGTAGCACCATCATCAAGTCAACATTTCTATTTGTCCAATAATTGGACATATGACAAAATATTGGCAAAACTAACAACTTTCTCATCAGCCTACCTACTAAGCACAAGCATGTTAGCATTGTGATTGCGCGCAACGGTTAATTTACCGGGTTGTTCCGATGCTGCCGGAAGTTCCGCCGGATGTCCCTCACCTTCTGCTTTCTTTGTGTTGCTGTGCTAAATTCTAAAAACAAACTGGATCGTGCAACATAGCAGGCCTGCTTGGTTCTTTCGGGGAATGATTGTAAAGATCTACAAGGCAATTTCTCTCTAACTGGGATGTTTTGGAACCTATTGGCTGGGATTTGCTGGGGACCAATTTAAGACCCTTTTTTTTATTCAATTTTGGTGCTTTAAATTAGAGTTACAAACTTGTCTGTTAGTGACAGAGGACAAACAATTACAGGTTCAAAGGGCTTGAAACAGCTTTAATATCCTGTGTCGCTGTCACCAATGCTATGCACCTGTAAGTTGTAACCCAGTCCAGGAAAGGGTTAACAGAAACGTAGTTTTGGCCAATTGGAGTTGGTTGTGCCAGACTCCCGCCTTTGGCTGAGTCTTGCTCTATCTGATCTGTCAGAGGGAGAGCAAGAGTGCGCTTGTGAAGTTTAACGTTGGTAGTCACCGGAGGATTTCATGGCGCAGATTAGAACCCAAATAGAAACATAAGCAACTAAAATTGCTGAATTTTAGAAAATTGTGTCAAATTCGTTGTTATTACTGTGACTTAAAAAGTGTCAGGTTTAGCTCCATCATAGTGTTAATAGTGTCAAAAAACATTAGCTGACGTTGTTGTTAAGTAGCTAGCTCAGAGATTATTGGCTAATGATTTATCTACATGCTGGAAAAAGCTGGGGAGTACAGACTTTAAGGACACCTTGTAAAAGTCCCCTGCTATAATATGTATCCCCTCTGGGTGAACGCGCTGCAGTTTGTTCCCTATGGTTAGCAGTGAGCCAAACTTGTGCTAAGGTTAGCGTCGGGGGCTATGTAGACGGCAGTGTGCTGTTTTCGTGGTAAATAAAATGGCCTGTATATTACCGACAGGGCTTCTACGTCAGGTGAGCAGTGCTGGGCAACAATCCTGCAGCTGGTACTCCATTCATTATGCACAAAAATGCAGTCCTCCGCCTCTGGTCTTACAGGAGTTCTTGTCTTGATCCTGCCAGTAGCTAGCTCGGCCTGCTAGATGCCGACAACAATCCCCGGAGCGCCCGGTCTGGCTGTGTCCTCCGGGATGTTATGAGCCGCCTGGAAAGCTCTCGTAATGGCTGTGTTGTATCGTAGTCCTATATTGATTAGTTCAGTGTGGCTGTACTTGTATAAATATACACCGACAGGAGAGCTAGTGGCTGCTGCACAATCGAGCGCCGCCATCTTTGTTGACATTAGTGAATGTGTAGCATTCCAATGCGTGTTTTTAAGTGTTTTTTTCTAAGTAATTTAAATACTCGATAAATGCCAATTTGCACATCGTTAACACAACAATGACGATATTATCGTAGACGATATATATCGCCCACCCCTAGTGTCAGGATTACAAATACATGCAAACTCTTCAAGAGAACTGTGGTTCAATCTGCAACTAGAGAAAAGAACAAAACACAATGTTTCATGAGAATAAGGAAACAGTTCCTCATGCTTGAAAAGCATGAAAAAAATTATCCGAGCAGAATCCACAACGTCAAAAAAGCCCAGACAATCCATCATGCTGAAATAATGTTACACAAACTGGAATTACATTCTTTTTGACTGCTCACAAAGGACAAAACAATACAATCCAGAAAACAAATTGTATCTTAAGACTACAAATAAGACAATATTTGATTTGAAGCATAGCACACAATGTACTCACAGTTCCACTCTGTAGCCATTCTATGAGAATATGTGCTGTTTCTGTAGGTAATTGTGCCCTGAGACTTTCTCTCTCATCCTGGTTGGGTTGGAGCTCCAAGGCAAGTTTGAGATCCTCAGCTAACTGAACGACCTGCAGAGGACCAGCGCTGATGGGAGAACTCCGGTCATACATGCTGTTTGAAAACTCCACCGCTGCTGCTTTCGAACCTGGACAGTGGGCAGAAGGGGAGAGGAGAGGCAATTACTTACTTAAAGAAAGATTATTTATATCATTATTCAAAACTAAAACGTGACTGCAATACAAAACTAATCTGTTAGGTATATGACTTACTATGTAGTAAGCCACTCCACCCCAAGAGGACCGAGAATGGAGCTTTGGAAACTAAGAAAGCTGAATTTATTTAGAGCCATACATCCTCCTGAATATTTCCAAAATGTCCATGTGTCACCTGGATCATTTCCCTGGCACCCACACACACACACATCTGGATGCACTCAAATAATTGTGACTCTGAAAAACAGCCACACATTAAAGTCCCTCCACAGCATATAATGAAAACAACATCTGCTTGAATTTCTTATTCCAGAGAGCATCAGAGCCTCAGAGTTGAAGAACTGAAAGATATAAATCAAAGGAAGTATAAGAAAAAAAGGTCACATCTAATCCATGGGGTTATCACTGTACAGCTTAAATAGTCCAAAGCAACACTTTAAAGCTATTTACCCAAGTATGACCTCATATAAAGGATATAGAATATGAAGAAACCTTGTGTTCAATATAAGCAGAGGATCTACTAAGATGAAGTATTAACAGTGACAGTGAGACATTGTGCACTAACTCACTGCTGCATTTACTGCACATTATAATAACTTTAGAATGGTTGAGGAGAAGTGAACATGAGCATGTACAAAAAATAAATATAGAAACAAACAGAACATGAACACATTCATCTCGCCATACATCCATGAAGTGTGTGTGGGCCAGAGCACAAAACATTATTCACCTTTCTGCTTTCTTTGTGTTGGAATTTTAAACTCCATTGGATTTATGAGGACTATGGTTGACTACTCCTCAGATCTCTGCAGGGAAAATCCAGACAGCTGGCTAGACTATCTGTCAAATCTGAGTTTTCTCTCGCACGACTATTTCATAGCAGCTCCATGCGGAGCTTAGCGACGCCCATGATGATTGTGACTGGTTTAAAGAAATGGCAATAAAGCAGAGCACGTTTTTCTCCCATCCCGGAACACTATGTGGACTAGCCAGACCCTCCTCCGCTCTGCAGCGTGTGGATGTTCTGGCAAAGCGTGACTACGAAAAGTAAGACCAGAGATTTGTCTTAGTTTTAGGGGCTTGGAAACGCAGTAGTGTGGATGTGGCCCTAGGATTAAACGCCAACCTCTGTGATTGGATCCTAAGCTTAGATCCTGACACTGCTCTACCACATCCTCCACCCTGACTTTCAACACTGGAGTTCCCCAGGACTGTGTGCAACCTTCTCCTGTACTCCCTGTTCATATATGACTGTATGGCCACACACAGCTCCAACACCATCATTACGTTTGCTGACAACACGACCGTCATCGGACTGATCACAGACGGCGACGAGACAGAGTCTAATGGGTTTGGCGATAACGATTTCGGGGATGTTTAAAGTCAAACAAAAAGGATCTTCTTCATCTCTCTTTATCAAAAAGGTCAACCTCTGTAGGGAGTCTTTCCATAATGATGTCGAACATTTAGGTCTTGTTTAATACTGACCAATTTCCAAGATTGTTCCCATCAGTCACAAAAACAGGAAAATAGGGTCCAGGTTGACACAAAATGAAATTACCCTTTGAATTCAGCTGATTGCAATAAAATGCCATTATTCTTCAAAGGGACATTTTTTTTTTCAAAAAACAGAAAGGGTGACTTAAGCTCCTATTGTTCAATCAACAAGCTTTACATGAATTGATGTCGCTAGGCTACATGAGTTTAAATGTCCTATTTTGGCCGAATAATGGTAATAACAACTAATAGTGTGCAGTAGGGGTGGAATGGTACAAGAATTCGTATTGAACCGAAACAGTACGGGCGTCACGGTTCGGTGCATGAATTTACACGGAGAATACACAGTATAAAAATAAATAAAACTTAGGTGCAAATGAATTAATGTAATGCGGAACTACTGTTAGCTACGCGGGTTCTTTAGGGACACATAATCTGTGCCTTAAAACCTTAGTTGTTTTAGTAGTCTGAAGCTCTGATTGGCGCCTATGTAGCCGAGCTCCACCTGTGTATGCAGTTTTTTGTCAGGTCGACGGTCCAGTGAGTGAGTCAGAGATAGCAGCACTAAGGACAAATATGGCGAGTGGTGGCGACCCACAAGAGTTAGAGGACTCTTCAAGATCACAAGAAAACTTCAGTTTCCCAGTCAGTTACAGTAGTACAGGCGAGAGAGAGAGTGGTGGATAAGACGAGGACTGTGTGTCGGCGTTGTTCAGCAGTTGTTGGGTATGTGAGTGGAAAAACATCTAACATGCTAACGCATATCCAACGCCATCACCCAGATGTGCCAATCACTGGAACGAGACAAAAACAAAACTGTCCAACTTCTCCTCCCTACAGTGCTTAACCAGCCTTTAGATACACATGCAAAGAGGGCCAAAAAAATCACTGAAGCAATCGGAATTTACATGTCACCTTCAATGCGCCCGTATTCACTCGTAGAGGAACCTGGCTTCAAGTATTTGCTGTATGTACTCGAACCTCGTTACAACATGCCATCCTGTCCACATGTGAGGCAAACTGTAGTCCCTTCCATATACAACCAAACACGGACATTGATGGAGCACGAGTTGTCAGCTGCACCCTCCGTTTCAACGAGCGTGCGAGAACGCTATCTCACGGTGACTGCTCATTTTATTGACTCTGGAGGTCGTGGCAGAGTGGAAACTAGAGTGGCCTGGAACAACTATATCAGTGACCACAGACAATGCAAAAGACATTGTTAATGCAGTCAGAGAAGCAGGGCTGGATCCGCATGTAGCATTCTTTGCCCATACCCTAAATTTAGCCGAACAAGAAGCACTGGCAATCAACCAGGTATCTCGTTGACACGCTGGAACTCCAGCTACGAAATGGTTGAGCGCTATCTGGAACAGCAAGTTGCCATTTACTCTGCATTAACAGACAAGTCAGTAAAGAACAAGGACGCCTCACATCTGTCAGATCAGGAGGTGAGCTTCGCTGTGGTTAAGATTATGAAACCTTTGAAGACCATCCATCCATCCATCCATCTTCGTCCGCTTATCCGGTGTCGGGTCGCGGGGGGAGCAGCTCCAGCAGGGGACCCCAAACTTCCCTTTCCCGAGCAACATTAACCAGCTCCGACTGGGGGATCCCGAGGCGTTCCCAGGCCAGGTTGGAGATATAATCCCTCCACCTAGTCCTGGGTCTTCCCCGAGGCCTCCTCCCAGCTGGACGTGCCTGGAACACCTCCCTAGGGAGGCGCCCAGGGGGCATCCTTACCAGATGCCCGAACCACCTCAACTGGCTCCTTTCGACGCAAAGGAGCAGCGGCTCTACTCCGAGCTCCTCACGGATGACTGAGCTTCTCACCCTATCTCTAAGGGAGACGCCAGCCACCCTCCTGAGGAAACCCATTTCGCCGCTTGTACCCTGGATCTCGTTCTTTCGGTCATGACCCAGCCTTCATGACCATAGGTGAGGGTAGGAACGAAAACTGACCGGTAGATCGAGAGCTTTGCCTTCTGGCTCAGCTCTCTTTTCGTCACAACGGTGCGATAGATTGAATGCAATACCGCACCCGCTGCGCCGATTCTCCGACCAATCTCCCGCTCCATTGTCCCCTCACTCGCGAACAAAACCCCAAGGTACTTGAACTCCTTCACTTGGGGTAAGGACTCATTCCCTACCTGGAGAAGGCATTCCATCGGTTTCCTGCTGAGAACCATGGCCTCCGATTTAGAGGTGCTGATCCTCATCCCAACCGCTTCACACTCGGTTGCGAACCGATCCAGTGAGTGCTGAAGGTCGCAGGCCGATGATGCCATCAGGACCACATCATCTGCAAAGAGCAGCGATGAGATCCTCAGCCCACCAAACTGCAACCCCTCCCCACCCCGACTACGCCTCGATATCCTGTCCATAAATATTACAAACAGGATTGGTGACAAAGCGCAGCCCTGGCGGAGGCCAACCCTCACCTCCTTTGAAGACCATCACTACAATTTTGAGCACTGAAACAACACCATCGGTTTCAATGATCCTACCACTCAAAACAATGATAATGAAGTCTGTGACGAGGGAGCGGGAATTCGGACCCAAATGCAGAGAGGAGGCAGGCAGGCAGGAGGCGGTCAAACTGAGGTATTTATTACAACAAAGGGCGGCAGTACAACGACTGGAAACATACAAAATAAAACACTGAAGGCAGGAGCGAACAGAACACACTAGGGAACAAACAACAGACATGGGCGAGCACACAAGACGATCTGACAAGAGACAAGGGGAACACAGAGGCTAAATACATGAGGTGACAGGCAAATCATAAACAGGTGAGACAACAGGTGAAGCACATCAGGGCAGGGCAAGACAATCAACAAAGGTGGGAACAGAAAGCAAAGCTAGACATGACAAGACAGAAGACCAGACTATCAAAATAAAACAGGAAGCAGAACATAAACCGGGAAACATGAAATCAACTAAACACAGAAACTTGACAACACTAAACACAAGGGAGAACAACAAGAACAGGAAACATACAGAAAACTACGAAGCAACAGAAACGGCACAAAACACAAGGCAAAATACAGAAACCACAACAGAACCCCCCCCTCAAGGGTCGGATCCCAGACGACCCTAAAACAAAGAACGGCCCAGGGAGGGCAGCGAGGGAAGACAGGAGGGGGAAACAGTCACTGGGGCACCAGGAACAGAGGAGCCCGGGGCACAGGGAACAGAGGGGCCCGGAGGCACAGGGAACAGAGGGAACAGAGGGGCCGGGGCACAGGGAACAGAGGGGCCGAGGGGCCCGGGGCACAGGGAACAGAGGGGCCGAGGGCACAGGGAACAGAGGGAGAGCCCTGGGGTTACGGGGAACACAGAGAGCCCCGGGGGCACGGGAACACAGAGCACTGGGGGCATAGAGAGCACAGAGCACTGGGGGGCACAGGGAACACAGAGCACTGGGGGCACAGAGAGCACAGAGCACTGGGGGCACAGAGAACACAGAGCACTGGGGGCACAGAGCACTGGGGGCACAGAGAACACAGAGCACTGGGGGCACAGAGAACACAGAGCACTGGGGCACAGAGCACTGGGGGCACAGAGAACACAGAGCACTGGGGCACAGAGAACACAGAGCACTGGGGGCACAGAGCACTGGGGGCACAGAGAACACAGAGCACTGGGGGCACAGAAAACACAGAACACTGGAGGCACAGACAACACAGAGCACTGGGGCACAGACAACACAGAGCACTGGGGGCACAGAGAACACAGAGCACTGGGGGCATAGAGCACTGGGGGCACAGAGAACACAGAGCACTGGGGGCACAGAAAACACAGAACACTGGGGGCACAGACAACACAGAGCACTGGGGGCACAGACAACACAGAGCACTGGGGCACAGAGAACACAGAGCACTGGGGCACAGAGCACTGGGGGCACAGAGAACACAGAGCACTGGGGCACAGAGCACACAGAGGACACTGGGGCACAGGGAACACAGTGGACACTGGGGGCACAGGGAACACAGAGGACACTGGGGGCACAGGGAACACAGAACTGTGCCGACTTCGACAAGACAGACTAGGATAGAACAGGGACAGACTCGGACAGAACAGACTCAGACAGAACAGGGACAGACTCGGACTCAGACAAGACAGACTCGGAACCAGACAAGACAGACCCGGGCAGGACAGGGACAGACTCGGACAGAACAGACTCAGACAGAACAGGGACAGACTCAGACTCAGACAAGACAGGCTCGGACAGAACAGGGACGGACTCAGACGGGACAGACTCAGACGGGACGGACTCAGACGGGACGGACTCAGACGGGACGGACTCAGACAAGACGGACTCAGACAAGACGGACTCAGACAGAACAGGGACAGACTCAGACAGAACAGGGACAGACTCAGACAGAACAGGGACAGACCGAACAGGGACAGACTCAGGCAGAGACAGACTCAGACACAGGGGAAGTAATAGGGATACAGACAGTGAAGGGGACGGAGACAAGGACGGGCACGGTGACGGGGACAAGGATGGGTACGGTGACGGGGACGAGGATGGGCACGGTGATAGGGACGGAGACGAGCACAGTGACAGGGATGGAGACAGGCACGGAGACAGGGACGGAGACAGGGACGAAGACAGGCACAGAGACAGGGACGAAGACAGGCACAGAGACAGGGACGAAGACAGGCACAGAGACAGGGACGGAGACAGGCACAGAGACAGGGATGGAGACAGGCACAGAGACAGGGATGGAGACAGGCACAGTGACAGAGGTGGGCATAGTCTTAGGGGCGGTCTCTGGGGCGCCAGAGACCGGCAAAGTCCCAGAGGCCGGCGAAGTCCCAGAGATGGTCCCATGGGAGCCGGAGACCGGCGAAGTCCCAGAGGTGGTCCGAGAGGCCGGCAAAGTCACAGGGGTGCTGGGCAGTACTGGGACACTGGGCAGCTTGGGGACACTAGAGACACCAGAGGACTCGGGACGCTAGAGAGGCTGCTGGCTAGCTGGGACTCGGAAGAGCTGCTGGCTAGTAGCTGGGACTCGGGGAAACTGCTAGGTAGCTGGGACTCGGGGAAACTGCTAGGTAGCTGGGACTCGGGGGCACTGCTAGCTAGCCTGGAGTCAGGGGAGCCGCTAGCTGGCTGGGAGTCAGGGGAGAGGCCGCTAGCAGGCCGGGAGGCTGGGAAGAGGCCGCTAGCAGGCCGGGACTCAGGGGAGAGGCCGCTAGCAGGCCGGGACGCAGGGGAGGCCGCTAGCAGGCCGGGACTCAGGGGAGAGGCCGCTAGCAGGCCTGGAGTCAGGGGAGAGGCCGCTAGCAGGCCTGGAGTCAGGGGAGAGGCCGCTAGCAGGCCGGGAGGCTGGGAAGAGGCCGCTAGCAGGCCGGGACTCAGGGGAGAGGCCGCTAGCAGGCCGGGACTCAGGGGAGAGGCCGCTAGCAGGCCGGGACTCAGGGGAGAGGCCGCTAGCAGGCCGGGACTCAGGGGAGAGGCCGCTAGCAGGCCTGGAGTCAGGGGAGAGGCCGCTAGCAGGCCTGGAGTCAGGGGGGCTGCTAGCTAGCTGGGATTCTGTGGGGCTGCTAGCCAGCTGGGAGGCAGGGAAAGAGCTGTACGTCAGCCCAGGGACAGAGGACCTGCACGTCAGCTCGAGGTCAGGAGGGCTGCACGTCGGCTCGGGGTCAGGAGAGCCGCACGCCGGCTCGGGGTCAGGAGAGCCGCACGCCGGCTCGGGGTCAGGAGAGCCGCACGCCGGCCCGGGGTCAGGAGAGCCGCACGCCGGCCCGGGGTCAGGAGAGCCGCACGTCGGCCCGGGGTCAGGAGAGCCGCACGTCGGCTCGGAGTCAGGAGAGCCGCACGGCGACTCCGGGCGGCTGCACGTCAGCGGCGACTCCGGGCGGCTGCACGTCAGCGGCGACTCCGGGCGGCTGCACGTCAGCGGCGACTCCGGGCGGCTGCACGTCAGCGGCGACTCCGGCACACAGGTCGGCCCAGGCTCAGGTACCCCGGTCAGGTCAGGCTCAGGTCCGCTGGGCAGCTTGGGCTCAGGTCCGATGTGAGGCTGAGTAGGGACCTGGCGCTGAGAGCCACGACGTCCCTTCCTCCGTCCACGGCCTCCACGGGTCCCTGCGGAGACGGCCAGGCGGGTTCCTTCATAGGACTGCTGGTGGTTGGTTGTGCATACTGACCAGGTTGCGTCGAACGGACTGCTAGTTGAAGCACTGGGTCTCTGACTAGCAGCTTGCCGGCTGGCTCTTTCAGCTTCTTCGGTCCGTTTAAGCCACATGGAAAATTGTCATAACAAAGACGTGCAGGGCCTTGGTTCCTCTCCGGGTGGAGTGGGGGCTCGACTCAGAGGAACGGGCGAGGAGATAGACGGAGCGGCAAACAATGCCCCAGTAGCCACGGTGTTAGTTGGCTGAGAGACAGGCGGGCAAGTGGGTGAGCCATGGAGGAAGCTATCCAACTTCTTCTTCACAATGTTTAGGCGTGGAACAAAATGGCTCACCCACGGTCTCTCCTTAAACCACTGTTCTTGCGTGGAGATCCTCTCCAGAACTGGGGCACACCGACCGGGTCTTGAGTCCAAAAGGCTCTCCACAGTGCGCTCAAACTCTGCTACTTTCTCCTCGAAAAGTTGCCTCTCTGCTGGGTCCATGCTGGTCAGATCGTTCTGTGACGAGGGAGCGGGAATTCGGACCCAAATGCAGAGAGGAGGCAGGCAGGCAGGAGGCGGTCAAACTGAGGTATTTATTACAACAAAGGGCGGCAGTACAACGACTGGAAACATACAAAATAAAACACTGAAGGCAGGAGCGAACAGAACACACTAGGGAACAAACAACAGACATGGGCGAGCACACAAGACGATCTGACAAGAGACAAGGGGAACACAGAGGCTAAATACATGAGGTGACAGGCAAATCATAAACAGGTGAGACAACAGGTGAAGCACATCAGGGCAGGGCAAGACAATCAACAAAGGTGGGAACAGAAAGCAAAGCTAGACATGACAAGACAGAAGACCAGACTATCAAAATAAAACAGGAAGCAGAACATAAACCGGGAAACATGAAATCAACTAAACACAGAAACTTGACAACACTAAACACAAGGGAGAACAACAAGAACAGGAAACATACAGAAAACTACGAAGCAACAGAAACGGCACAAAACACAAGGCAAAATACAGAAACCACAACAGAAGTCAATGGAACAAAATGACGACGATGCTCCCATCGTCAGGGAAATGAAGCATGCCATCAGAGAGAACATGCAAATCCGATGCATTGACCCAGATCTCCAGGATTTCTTTAATAAATGCACTGCATTGGACCCCAGGTTCAAATCACTCCCTCACTTGGATCCTGCCTGTCACCAGAACGTCTTTGAAGATCTCATCACAGAAGTTCTGAGCAGAACAGAGCAGGTATGTATTTAATGCTAAGGTTGTTTTGTATTTGATTGATTTTTCCTCACTTCTGTCATGTCTTAACTGAACATATTGTTGTATAATACTGCAGACTGAGACCACAGAGACAACACAGGACAGGCCATCAACTTCACAGGCTACTTCCTTACCAGAGATGCCAGAGTCTGAGACATCATCCTTCCAACCTCCTCCAAAGAAGTCAGACATGGCAGAAGTCTTAGGCTCCCTCTTTGCAACTGGTCAGAGGAACCATCCTGATTTGAGGCAGAAGGTGAAGGAGGAGGCATATGTCTACGTAACCAAGGAAAGCACTTCTGTGGAATCCGAGCCACTTGGCTGGTGGAAGTCCAATGAAACAATATTTCCAAATCTAGCCAAGTTGGCCAAATGCTACCTGGCAGTACCTGCCACCTCCGTCCCAAGTGAGAGTTTTTTTTTTTCAACGGCAGGTGACATAGTCACTGCCACAAGATCTACCCTCACTAGTGAAAGTGTGGACAAACTTGTGTTTCTGAAAAAAAACTTAAAAATAGAATGAAGCTACTTTTATATTGTGCGATACAACAGGATGTAGTTTCTATAAACAGAACCACAAAACCAACAACAGTAGCCATTTCCATCCATTATGTTTTCAAGGTGTAGTGCAGGGAAATATGATCCGCCATGAGCACGGTGTATTTTATTTAGAAAATGAACCGGGGGTGGGGATATGTTCATATTGCGAGTTGTATGTTTTGTATGTTGTTAAGAAATAAAAATAAAAATTGTTAATCACAAAATCTCAAATATTAATATTGGTATCTGCCTCAAAATTCCACTATTTATTTGGGTATACTTAAAAGTATTAGTAGTAGTAGTATGGAATTGAGATACATACAGCTATTATATACTATGTTCTGCTGTAGTAGTGCCATCTGCTTATAATTCCTTGCATTCTTTTGTAATTAGAAACATACTGTGGGGATGCCACTGTATCAGCATTATGGTAATTTTTATTTCCTTAGCCATTCCACGCTGTCTGATCTGCAACTACTACTAGTGCACCCCATTACTCTCAGAAGCATTCTCAGCAATTTTATTTTGGAACAAGGTCTGAATATGTAGTCTTATTTCACTGTCTGCTGCTGATTTTTTGCACAATTCATGATGTGTGGTGTTCTTTTCCATATTAAAGTTATTTTTATATTGCTGGCAGCTCTCTTTTCTGAAGATCACTTTAAAATGTGGAAAGGGGTTAATAGTAAGAATTGGGACTAAGTCTAGTAGGCACTGCTCTGCCTGTGAATAGTAGATGGTAGCACTATTTCAATCAATCAATAGCAAAAATTAAAGTAATTAACCAGTTGAGTGCTTTCACTGTATTCCCACAAGACACTTAACCAAAGAGAAAACTCTGTTCATTATGGAAAGCAATATGACCAACATATCTAAATTATGTTGATAAGTGTCTCTAATTTCCTTGTTGGTGATTGGCTAACGTTATCGGTAATGGGATTTTTAATGTATTTCTATCTGTGGTCATTGAGAGGCGGAATAGCAAACTCAGAGCACTCAATGAGGTCAGCGTGATTTGGGCAAACAAGGAGTAACTTCATGAGCTTGATGTGACAGTGGTACCTGTGAACCCTCTTTTGTTCACTTGTGCTATACTGTATGGGATAAAGGAAACTTAGCCAAAAATGTGATTCTTTGTATATCGGGTCATTATCACAGACCTCCATATTTTGAGAAATTCACAATGACCCAAAGTCCCCTGTCCCTGTCTCTTTCCCTCTCCGTTCTTCTGTGATTAAAGAGACACTTTGTTCGGATCAATCCTTGTTTTCCTACATACCTTCCTTATGTGGACTACATTAAACATTTACTCTACTGTTAGTTAAATCTAGTTGGACAAGGCTGAACTGGCTGCAGCAAATAGTCCACACATGAAAGAACACACACATGTATACAGTATCACACACACACACACACACACACACACACACAAACACACACATTAAGGCATGGATACCCGACCCGGCCCATCGGGTACAGATATTTAGAAATTATGGTCGGGGTCGGGTCGGGCTCGGTCACATCAGTGCAATAAGGCAACAGCTTATTAACGTGCGCTTGTTGCCCCGTGTGCCCTGACGCGCTCATCTGTTGACATTTCCGAATGCCTTCCTACAGCTGCTTAACAAAAGCGGGCTTTCCACACAAACAAACGTAGCCTACATGTGTCATTAGTATGACACATGTCGGGCTCGGGCCGGGTTCGGTCACGGCTCTGTCGGACGCGGGCCGGCCTCGGACAGAAAAATTCGGCCCGATCCGGACTCTAACACACATATTAACACAGTAAATGAGGCAGTGTCAAAGATGAAGTACACTAGTTTAGTTTATCACTTCTTAATCTGCTGTAGGGCTAGGCAGTATATCAACTCTTTAGGCTATATCGATATATTTTCAAACGACATATAGTATGAGACAATACCGTATACATCGATATAGTTTGTCTGGCAAGAGATGTGACCCACGACAAGATTATCACAGTTAATAAAAATGCAGCGCAGTGACGATAGAGTCATTTCATTCACAAGACGTGTAACGGTGATGACCTGCCGGCAGTCACTCTGGGAGTAGATAATCTAGTCTGCAGTGTAGTTCATACTCTTCACTGAAAACCTGATAATTGCATATTTAATTGTATAGTAACAATCGGCTTAATGATCTAATTAAGTTGTTGTATCGTACACAGGGTGAGATTGTGAAAAAAGCATGCACCACAAAACGAAAATCCCCCTTTTACTATAATGCCATGGATGTAGTGCCACTCGGCCAGCCATGTCAAAACAGTTATTTATGAACTTCAATATTCAATGAAAAATAATCTCAAAATGAAATACAGAGTGGAATTCACTTTGCGGTGAAAACAAAATACTACCCAGGAAACGCCTAAACTTATGCCGCGTTCTATTTACCTTGCAACTCGTTTTTTACGAGATCAAAGTCGGAAACACGCCCCCTGACCTCGTATTTACGAGCTTGGAACTTGTACAACCTCGCAGTACCCCGAGTTCAAAATCCAACATGGCTGCCCCCTGTATCAACAGTTGTGAAAGCTGCAGTAACATAAAGTTATAAGCACTACTGTCTTATTTGTGTCTCACTAAGTCAGTCGTTCACACAGGCATGTCCAACTTCTATCTGTGGACATGTTGCATGGACAAAAAACGGTGTAATGTGCTGTTATCAACTGGTTGCTAACAATAGCTAACCTGGCTAGAGCTAATGAAAACAATGAAAATCCGACTTTTAAATAGAACGCATTCAACTCGGGTATGATGTCATTCCCAGTTGCGGCTTCTGAGTTCCGAGGTAAATAGAACGCGGCATTAACTAGTTGTTTTGGTGCCTAAACTCTCTTTTAATCAGTCTGTTATTGTTGTTGAAAACAACTGCAGGATAATTCTCAGAGATAAGCCTATTTATATTTCATTACACGGCAAGGTTCTATCCTCCAATCCAGGCAAAAAACGGCAGCAGGTCTGGTGAGCACCTATTGCTACATCTTCATATAAAGTCTATGATCGCTACCCAGTAATTTCAGCCGTATGGACAATAGTTTGCCTACATTGTAACATTGTGTTTCCAGGGGGCTGTTTCATAAAAGCAGAATATATAAATCCAGGATAACTGATAAAGCGAGACTTGGCCTAGTCTTATCTGTGCAGCCTGGCTAGGTGCGTTTCACGAAGGCCAAGCCAGGCTGAGCAGGAGCAACTAGTTCGAGTCAGGCTGAAGTAATTCAGATAAATGCGCGTTCACGGCTTTCCTTAACAGACCACGATGTTGATAACAGATTTACTAATGCTAAAATGGAGAATAGGCTACGCATTGTTCATACTTCATACAGAGTGAGCAGCAGCTTCTTGTGGAAGTATGACAACGTGACACATTATTTGTAAAAAATGTGTCTGTTATGAAACAGCGAGAGAAAGCGAGGCAGACAATCACGATCGCAGACCGACAGAAAGTATAGATTAACTGACCACTGCTCTGAACTGAAACCGTCATAATCATACCATTCAAGGATTAGTTTGGTTTCAGTTAAGAGCAGTAGTTCGCAAATGTATATTTTTAGATATATCATTCAGTCAGTCCGCTATTATCTGCCACGCTTTTTCTCCGTTTTTTTTTTATAGAGGACAAGTTCTCTTCTTTACATTACATTATATTCTTTGCTCCCTTGTATATATGGACATAGAAAAGAAAGACACTGAAGAAAGTGGACTCTAAAATCTAGAAACTATAAAGACAATTAAGTGACATTTCATGCCACTGTAAACATGAATGTAACATAGTATATTCATCAGTTATTTTCAACCTAGCTAGGTCAAAAACCATTGAGGTGTCCTCTCCCTGTTGTTACATAAATGTACAGTAGCCTACACTATATAGTTACTGGTTCAGTGAACTAATACTATAATTTGGCAGGATTGTACAATTAGGATATGGTCTTGAAATTGTACAATCCTCCCAAATTATAGTCCCAGTTTACTGGACAACACAAATGGAGTGCTAAGAATGCCAATTTATTGAATCCTTTATTGTTAAAGAATACAAAAAAAATCAATCAATCAAAAGAATTTAAGCATTGGTCCACTATAGAAACACACATTACAGCACTTGATATATTGACTTCATTTAAAACACATTTGGCAACTGTATCGGCCTTTTCTAATTATCTCAACAACTGCCATAATACTGTATATTCATCAAACTTGTAACAACAATATGAACAGCAGTCTTCATACAGCAATATACCAGTAACAATGTCACATGAATAATTATTAAAATAATGGTCACAAATTTAAATAATAGCCAATGACGGACTGGTAATCTGGCATTTCTATGCAGATCTAGCATGCCTTGATCCTTGGAATTTCCCCCTTATAAAAGATGAGGTCCTGCCCCCGAATGTGGGGAATATAATACTAGTGAGTCGCTCCAATGTATTCTACCATGTTGCGCCTCCATCTTTAAAATACGTTAGCCGAAAGCCGGTTGAAGATGGAGCACCTATCTAGGAGGCGCCAAGGAAGTTAAAAAGAGAATTAAAACGACAATGTGACAGGCAAATCAACACAACCAAAGTTACGTTGGCTTTTCCAAGATGGAAAGAGCTCATAAGGAGCAAGGATTTAAAAAGGGACGTCGAAGTTGCCTGCTTTCTTCTCAAAAGGTAATTCTGCCTATTTGTGTAAATTCGAAGTTTTATAGTTGCTTAGCTATATAGCATGGTTGTGCATAACGCTAGAACGACATCTAGGATACTTTTCCTCGCGTCAATGATGAAAAAGGATTGTCTACCTTGTAACATAAACGTAATCATATTTGTCGTGATTTCCCTGGCAGACAACTCACGTCATGTGCAGTTATAACACAGACTAGCTGGAGATACTACGAGCTAATTTCAGTTTCATTGACATTATTCATACTGCTCAGAGAAATATATTAAACACACAAACCTCCGTTGCTTCTCTCCTACGCTGTGAACATTGCCTTACTCTATTAATCTCGTACAATATACAGAATAACGATAACACTGATACTTTACTAACATTAGCTTGCATATGTTTGGGAACCTGACAGCTGATGTTAGCAATGAAATGGTACCAAAAAAAGGAACTCTCACAGACGAAGTCGTAGTTCTTGGAATAATATGGCCACCGTAGGAGTTATTTAATTAATTCTCAGTTGGTTGTCATACAATTTCACTGCTAGATGGGAGAAATTCTTACGCAATGTAGCTTTAATGCTTAATTCGGATTTTTTGCTCAGATCCGATTTTTTTTTTGGCTGTTCACATTACCTTTTAAAATGTGGCCTATATCAGATTCCAGTGTGAACTGTTTGCGGTTTCGAACTGACCCGCATGCGCAAAAGAACAATAACAATGACATCAGACACAGCACCCTGTTGCACTAAAGTTAGGGAGGTTATGGAGGAAGTAAGCATTTTCACTTTTATTTCAAATTGTTTGTGTAATGGCAGCCGTAACATTAATGAGCAGGTGCTGAGGAGGAGAAGAATTAAGAGAAAGAGAGCCAAATTGGCTATTTTGGCCTTTTGCGGGGTTATGGCTGCAAATTCACTACAGAGGTCTTTGTGACCGGACAACCGATTTGCACGTCAGGACCATATAGGCCTCCACCAGAGTTTCCTCTGGCTTCTCCCTGCCCAGGCATAGTTCACCATCTTTCGGGTCCTATCGCACGCGCTCACGCTCCACCTCCCCGATGCGAGCAAGACGGGCCGGTGGTGCGCCCGACCCTGAGGGGCCGGGATCCCACCTCACCCGGCGCGCGCTGGTCCTCACTTTCATTGCGCCACTGGGTTTTATCGACCCTCTGAGTTGCACGCACATTAGACTCCTTGGTCCGTGTTTCAAGAGGGGTCGGGTGGGTTACCGACATCACTGTAGACCCCTGACGCCTTTTACATGAGCTGATCCCCGCCCTGGCGACGCAACGCGGTTGGGGCGCACTGAGGACAGTCCAACCCTGGGGACAGCCGCACCGGGAGCAGGGGGCCCCGTCCCTCCCCGCGGGGAGAGAGGGCACAGCGAGGATTATTGATGTAAAAGTCGCATCAAATCCGCCTTGGCTGTTCACACCGCAGCCGCATTGATAAAAAACAGACCTGGGTCTGATTCAGGACCACATATGGAAGTGGTCTAAATCGGATTTGAAAAAATCTGATCTAGGCAAGATTTGAGTGTTCACACTACTTCTGAAGAAGTCTGACCTGGTCACTTGACAATCACTTGCAATCTACAGACCTTGTTGGCAAAAGCTTGGTAAAGAATTGGTAAAAGTCTGAGTTTTCATCAACAGGCATGGCTGTGGTGTGGCGGCCATTTTGCGCCATTGACCATGAAACAGGAAGTTTTTGTAACTCCAATGTACATTGTCCAATCTGTCCAGAATTTCACAAGCATGATAAGAGTCCAGAAGTGAGGACATCTTTATGCCAATATTGACTCAGGGTACAGTCATACCAGCAAAAGTGATCCGGTGATTCGCCACAGGGGGGAGTGTCACTGAAACAATTTCTCTATATCTTTCCAGACTATATCTTTCCAGATACTCCCATGTCACAAAGACGACACTTCTGCTTCATAGCTCTTACCTGCGATGATGTCATCCATCTGCTCCAGTGCCGCCTCCAGCATGTGACTGGCCTCCGTTTCCATGTTCTGATGTTCTGTAGAAAAAGAAAAAAAATTGAAAATTGGGTTTATTAGCTTACTGTACAGTCTTTTTGTATACAGTAGTATGCAACGAATGTTGACACTTCAAAGTGAAGTGAAGAAACATCTGTAAAGCATGAGAATGGTTTATATAAAAAAATGTAAAGGCTAAGCTGGTGATGCACAGTGTGCCCACTCCTGTTCTGCATGGTTCCAGCTAATTAACTTAACCATAAAATATTTGAGAGTGAAAATATGGTTATTGATGACGATGACAATGACTCAATGATTACTTAAATGAACGAGCAAGAGATTTTACTGATGTTCTTGCCATTTCTACTGGTCTACAACAGAGGTCCTAAGAGTTTAAAGATTTTCAAATGCCTCTTTAATTTTGTAAAATACATAAAACTGTTTTTTTTTTTACTGCTAAGATTGTTAAATTAACAGATATTTTTATGCACCCCCAAACCAAAAAAGGACTAAAATATAACCTGTCCGTATGGGAGTTAAGGCATAGAAACTAATGCAGATCAATCACACAAGCTCTGAGAGCTTTGAAACTTGGCATGTTTGTAGTCAGGAAGTTGCTTTACCTTCTGGAAAAGAAAGGATGTGAATATCTTAATGTATGGAATAAATAGAGACCTATAAACACATACCTAAAATAGGCGAACATGCAAAAAATGAATATCTATGCAGAATGGTTTCATTTACTTTGTGGTTACTTTGCCAGGGATTATCATTGAAACACATAAGATGGCTTGTTGGAAAGGTGGGGTTGTGCTGAATCCAGCAAATACCAAATATGTAAATATAGCATGACAAATCAGGGTGTTTTTTCACTCAATGTATGGGGTGTCCAAAATGAAAGAAAATGGAACACTGACATAATTTAGTCTCAAGTCCAAAGCTTATTATCAGTGGTGAGAAGAATGTTGAGAAATTCAAATATAAGATACATTTCATAATGAAACATTTCATATGGCACCTTATACTATACAGTCCATATGGAAACAAAGATTGAAATCGAGAGATAATACCTTACCATAGCACAAACAGGAGACCAGGAGTCAGGATTGCAGTTTGACCTTAATGAGCCTTTTAATAAAACATAAAACTATAACTTAACACAATACAAATTAAATGACTGTCTTAAATCAAACAAATGGCAATCTAATAAAACAAACACTGTGAGGGGGAATGAGCCCACTCCTCACCTCACTGAATCTCAAGCTCTTCTCAGGCTGTTTTTTTCTAGCAGCAACCATTTGGAACATTAACTGCTTTTGGTAACCATTCTGGGCGTTAGGGCATCTCCAGTGGCCACTTTGGGGAGGTCAGTAAGTCATGGATACCCGACCCAAGACCGACGGCACCCAACGGTACCCGACGGGCCGGGCCGGGTTCGGACAGATATTTTGAAATTACGGTCGGGTTCGGGTCGGGCTCAGTCACGTGCGTGTGTGGGTGTGTGTGTGTGTGTGTGTGGTAAGTGGGCAGAAGATAGATAGAGAAAGAGGAAGCAGACGTGTAGCTGCAACCAGAGCACAGTTGTACACAGTGTGTGCGGCTTCCGAAATAAACCCCAGACTGAAAGCCTCACGATACATCTGTATCATCACATTTGACAATTAGACGAGAATGTGACTGTGCAACATGTATTGCATGTAACACCAGCCTTGTGTCAGCCACCTCCTGGTCACTGTAAAGATCTGTCAAGCATTCAATGCCTGACTTGCTAACCCTCTTAACCTCCTGACCATATTCAAAACCACCAGCTAAGATGACAGTGTTCCCTGAAGAACTTCTCGTTGGCCCAGTACTGGCGATGTAGGAGCCTCAGAGGCTAGCTTTATGCTTCTTACTCCTCTTGATAGTGGTTTCCCTTGAAGCAACTGTCGAGATGTTCCCTCTGCATACGCATCTGACTCACTATACTTACTTACTATAAATGGCATGGTTTGCTGTCACAAGAATATATGGTGCTGTCCCAGTTCTGCAGCAAGCTGTACAAGTCGTATCATAGTCGTATAGTGTTTGATAGATTTGACCACCAACACTTAGTCAAAGATCTTGATAGACAAAGAAGAGGCACCATTCAAACCAGCAGATGAACACATATCATCACAGGACAAACAAGTGTTCCAAACTACAGAAAATACCTCAGGATCAGTGGAAAGGCTGCTCTATGTAGCTTTGTCAGCACATACATTACCAGTACTGGGCAAGTGGCCACTTTGGGGAGTTCAGCTCCCCATGATGTTACAACTGCAACACACCACTGTCACTCATCTGCATTGTCATCAGTGAAATATTTGGACAGTCTGTGAAAGGGCAAGAGCAAAACTCTGTGCAGGTCAAGCCCACTGAAATACACTGGCATTTGGTGGCATTGTTGCAGTTTAGAGGTGGGTGATGTCTCTAACTCTTTTAGGTGCTGGTGCCTTCTGGAACATCACAGGTTCAATGCACCCATCTTCTCTGAGCCTCCATGCTCTACCAACTGGGTTCCAGAGAAGAGGTTTGACCAGGTGGCTGTGACGCCACATTATGGTTTGGTACAAGGCACTTACAAGTGCTTAGAGCCTTGTTAGAGCCTTGTACCAAACAGTGGTGTGGCGTCACAGCCACCAGGTCAAACCTCTTCTCTGGAAGACAGATGAGTGACAGTGGTGTGTTGCAGTTGTAACATCATGGGGGGCTGACCTCCCCAAAGTGGCCACTGGAGAACGCCCAGAATGGTTACCAAAAGCAGTTAATGTTCCAAATGGTTGCTGCTAGAAAAAAACAGCCTGAGAAGAGCTTGAGATTCAGTGAGGTGAGGAGTGGGCTCATTCCCCCCTCACAGTGTTTGTTTTGTTGGATTGCCATTTGTTTGATTTAAGACAGTCATTTAATTTGTATTGTGTTAAGTTATAGTTTTATGTTTTATTAAAAGGCTCATTAAGGTCAAACTGCAATCCTGACTCCTGGTCTCCTGTTTGTGCTATGGTAAGGTGTTATCTTTCGTTTTCAATCTTTGTTTCCATATGGACTGTATAGTATAAGGGGCCATATGAAATGTTTCATTATGAAATGTATCTTATATTTGAATTTCTCAACATTCTTCTCACCACTGATAATAAGCTTTGGACTTGAGACTAAATTATGTCAGTGTTCCATTTTCTTTCATTTTGGACACCTCATACATTGAGTGAAAATACACCCTGATTTGTCATGCTATTTACATATTTGGTATTGCTGGATTCAGCACAACCCCACCTTTCCAACCATCTAGCCATCATCCAACCAGCTGTGTGCCATCTTATGTGTTTCTATGATAATCCCTGGCAAAGTAACCACAAAGTATTTTATTTATTATTATGTATTCCATACATTAACATATTCACATCCTTTTTTTTCCAGAAGGTAAAGCAACTTCCTGACTACAAACATGCCAAGTTTTCAAGCTCTCAGAGCTTGTGTGATTAATCTGCATTAGTTTCTATGCCTTAACTCCCATACGGACAGGCTATATTTTAGTCCTTTTTTGGTTTGGGGGTGTATTACAATATATGTTAATTTAACAATCTTAGCAGTAAAATATGTTTAGCCGAGAATCCATTTCATATATGGGAGACCTTAGAGATGAGGAAAAGCATTGTTGGGTTTAGTTCTACCTCCGGTAGGGGTATCTCAAAAACTAAAGCCTTTTTTGACCATTTGTCACTAGCCTATAAGGAAAGTCAAGAAAGAAAGAATTCCATGCCAAGTTCTTGTTAATATTTACAGAGGAGCAATAGAAAGCTAGCCTGGCTGCGCCCTTCTACGTACTTCTGCTCAATTTTCATTTTCCTTCAGTACGGTTTTCGGTATATTCTTGGGTTTTCTCCGACCAAATCTTTGGCGGTCCAACCAGCAAACAGAGGGAGTGGCTGAGAACGAGAACGTTGAGGTTATGACATGTGCTAGTTTGAGTTGTAATTCTGTAATGGCATATCTAGAAGTTAAAGCCCGAGCAAGAACAATCTTTGCTGAGTTTTGTTGGTGGCCATGATGTTGTGGCCCTCCTCCCCAAGGGGTTCGGGAAAAGTTTGATTTTCCAGCTCGCTCCGTTTGTGGTGAAGGAGTTGCTAAAGGCGAACGCTAGCGATGCTAAGTTGATAGTTGTTGTTGTCTGCCCTCTTGTTAGCCTGGTCTTACCAGACAGTACGTAGGAGGGCGGAGCCAGACTACCAGAGTGGCTCTTGGCAGATCCAATATGGGTATGTGTATATGTGTATGTTGTTAAAATTTTGAGAGGCTTGACTCCTACCACATAGGTGTAAAGGAGGTGAAAAAATGTGTACCGTAATGTGTAATGTTGTAACGTCTTTCTGTTAAAATGGATTTTAAAGAATCGGTTCAGGAACCAGTATCAAATTCAAGGTATTGTTATCGGTACTGGTATCGTAACATTTTTGAACGATACCTAGCCCTCGTTGTACCACCAGACTACAGAGCAGCTTCTTTCCGCAGGCTGTGAGACTACTCAATTCATATTCTGTAATCCATCATAAAAAAATAGTTTTTGTTTGTTTTTTCTTTCGTAGCATAAAGGAACTACAACTTGCATTTCATTGTGCAACCCTATGCTCTAGAACAGGGGTGTCAATTTTCACTGAAGGGCCAGACATGTAGAGTTTATTGACTTGCTTTTGTTTCATTGAAAAAGTAAAATATCTTTGACTGTATTACAGCATGTCACTTTTTTGACATTGCTGTAGTCATTTTTGTATGTTTTTTTCCTGACTTCTTTATGGCTTTCTCAGATGGTTGTCACCTTTTTATTTAAATTGTTGCCTTTTTTTCATTTTATTATGCTTTTTGTTGCATTTGTTGACATAAAGCCCTCCAAAAGTCAGCAAAAATGTTCCTTAGCCATCATAGAATTTAGCAAATCAAGCAAAAACAATTATCTTTTTTTTTACAACAATGTTTCTGCCTAAATATGAAGAAATTTCTGAGTCTCAACGTCGGCAAATCTGCCAAATTCTGCTTTGAGTGTCTATTTAACTGCAGTTAAAAAAAACACTTTCCCATGTTTTTGGCACATAACTAGGCAGGCCAAAATCTATTGTGAACCTAAATGGATAGGCAGGCCGGATCATAATCTGCAAAGGGCCTGATTTGGCCCGCGGGCCTTGAGTTTGACACGTGTGCTGTAGAATGACAATAAATTAACCTTGAAATTATTTTATTTTCTACATATACGTACATTTAACCCATACATGCACACGTCTTTGAAAACCACCACTAGAATAAAGTGTACATGTACAGTATAGCCAGGAACAATTAAATACATTATTCCTTGAAGCAGGATTGACTTTTCATCTGTCATCGCTGCCTCTGGCTGCCCCTCCATCTCCTGCCATTCCTCTTCCCTGCTTTTCACTGTGCCCATCCTTCCTCCTGTCATTCCTTCTTTGCCTGGCACTCATCTCTTCTCTGACATCTCTCCTTCAAGGCTCTCATTCTTCTGTTATGCGGTCATGCTGACTTACTGCCAAATAGACATCAACATGCCGAAATCAAGAGGAAGGACAGTGATGTAATCTATTGATGCCTTGGGAGTATAAACCCCCTAGACAGCACCCTAATGCCCATCTACATTAGCACTAACTTTCACAGCCACAGCTCAACATGACACTGACACTGACAATCTGTATTAAAGTTGCAATAAGTAATATATTTACTGTATTAAATCCAAAAATGACCACAATATGTCATCAGATATCAAGGAAACTTTGCTAAGTTAAAATACTATCTTTTCTGAGAACGATGCTAAAGCCAGTATTTTCTCCTTCAAAATTTCCATTCCATGAAAGAATGTCTGTTTGTGTGTTGTTATCAACTGCCCATTTTGACAGCCCGGCCGGGCTGTCTTTGAAAGATGAAGCCAGCTTCAAGCCCAAAGGGACGCAGAGTTGGCCAATTTCCCCCTGAACAGGTAGGCCTAAGCATTAAGCTTCGGGCTAATTTATCACGGCTACTAGGGACAGGTATTTTGAGTCATTTCAACATCTGTGTACTCACATTGAATTATATGGACTGGGGAGGAGGGGCCGGGAGAGGCAACTCTCTTAAGTATTTTGAATTTGAACTGCAGGAACTATTATACAGTTTTTTTTTATTGCTAAACGACAGTGGGCACAACTGGAGCTACATGTGCAAAACTCTAACTACAGTCTGCACAGCAGCAGTTCATGTGAACCAAACTCTAGTTTGTTTTTCATTGCTTGAACACAGTTTCCAAAACTCTACACACTTATCCCACTTTAACCAGCCCTGTTATACACTGTGGATTCACAGCACTGTTAAAACTGTGTACCACACATTCAAAACAGAATGGATTTCAGTCTGGTGCATTTCAAACACTGCTGATTGCAATTTCAACTGAAAGACTTGTTAGTGAAACATACTATATATATATATATATATATATATATATATATATATATATATATATATATATATATATATATATATATATATATATATAGGGAAAGCTCAGAAAGACTTATTTTGGAAATAAAGAAACACCAAATAAGAATGAATCAATTATACACTGTACCATTCAAGAGAAACTGGTAAAAGAGCAAAGAAACCAAAATGTCCAGGTAAGATGTCTGACGTTACATAAACAGCTATAAAAAAAACATGAAAAACACTACCTTTACTATAGTAAAACTGTGGACTTACTGTTTTTCAGAAAGTAATGGAGGTGCGAGGCAATGGCAACACCACAGTCATTTGTATTTATAGATGATGCAGGTGCATGGCAGGCCAGGACATCCAATGTTCTTTGTTATTACGTACCTTTAGTTTTTATCTTGTTTCCAGTCATTACATAAACTACTACAGACAAAATAAAATTATATCTATTGAAGCAAACTGCTGATTTTCATTTCCTCTTATTTACATAAAATTAACTTAAACTAAAAACTTTAACTAAAATAAAATAAAATAAAAATGACAGAATTTCACTCTTTTCTTTAAATAAACTATTGATTAGTGTGAAGTCACTTAAATTATTCAAACTGTAAATATTAAAAGTTTGTAATTTCTGTATTGGTGTTTGATGCTAGTGTTAAAGGAACACGCCGACTTATTGGGAATTTAGCTTATTCACCGTAACCCCCAGAGTTAGACTAGTCGATACATACCCTTCTCATCTCCGTGCGTGCTGTAACGCTGTCTGACGGCTCCACCATTAGCTTAGCCTAGCACAGATCCTGCAGGTAACTGGTTCCAACTAGCCTACTGCTCCAAATTGTGACAAAAGTGACAAAATAACGCCAACATTTACATGTTGTGATTTGTAGAGTCACAGTGTGTACAAAAAACAACGTAACATGAGACACAGCCATCTTCTAACAGCAAACAAACTGGGAACTATATTCTCAGACAGGCTTGCTGCGAGCATATCCCTCCGCCCAAGTACTATATTCTTCCGCCTGAGAATATAGTTCCCGGTTTGTTTACAGTTAGAAGACGGCTGTGTCTCATGTTACGTTGTTTTTTACGCTACGCCAGACTCAATAAATCACAACATGTAAATAGGAACATGTTGGAGTTATTTTGTCACTTATTCGGAGCAGTAGGATTACTGGAACCATTACCTGCATGTTCTGTGCTGGCCTGATGCCGCTGGAGCCGTCAGACAGCGTTACAGCACGCACAGAGATGAGAAGGGTATGTATGGCCTTGTCTAACTCTGGGGGTTATGGTGAATAAGCTAAATTCCCAATAAGTCGGCGTGTTCCTTTAACTCTCAGGGCCAGATGTACGTACATTTGCAAATGTAGCGTTACTAGCGCCATGGCCAATCCGCAGAAAGCTTCAGCTTACGTCGTATTGCAGTTTATCGGGTAATCAGTGCCTTTCTCCGCCCACCATACCGTAAATTGCGCTGTACCAAAGCGTTAAGTACTGGTGCTATGATACGGCTGAGTGCAGACTGTGATATTCCTACTGCTGATGCTATGACTGTTTGAAATGAAAAAGCGCAATTTGCAATTTTCAGTTCCTGCGACAGGGAGTATGGGCTTTTACCTCAGTGAAACCCGTTTGTATACCTCGCCATGCTTTTACGCGCACGTTGCGAAACAAATACGCCTAAAGTGGGTGCAAAAGCGTTAGTACATCTGGCCCACAGTGTGTTCTGAGTAATGGTGTGTGTTGTCTCAATGAGGATTGTTCACAGTGTTTCGCTGCACTAAGCCTGTTTTGAGTGTGTGAAGAGTTGTGTTGCTTGGAATGAGTTGAACTGTTTAGTTCAGGTTTTGCACATATGGCTTCAGTTGTGACAACAACAAAAATCTGCTAAACTAAATGCTAGCTGTCAGTATTACACATTGCACCTTTAAATACAGGCAATAGACTTAAAGTAACATGCCATCATTACAACTCTGTCACAATTCTCCCATTTTTCAGTCAAAGCATGTGTCTGCTCCAGTTATGCATGACTGCAGCTGTGTGCATTTGAAAAAAGCATGGTACTAGTATTGTTAATGATTATAAAATGCCTCCGTATTAGTCTTGCTGAGACAAATGGTGACAGCACAATTCAGAGACTATGACTGACTGATTCTGTTCAACAGCAATGTGACAACAGTGCCTTTGTCTTTGTCTATGTGTGTGTGTGTGTGTGTGTGTGTGTGTGTGTGTGTGTGTGTGTGTGTGTGTGTGTGTGTGTGTGTGTGTGTGTGTGTGTGTGTGTGTGTCAGAGAGAGACTTTTTTTTAAAAGACAGTGTGCGTAAGCCTAGGAAAATGTGGGTTTTCATGTGTGCTCCATTGTGAAACTGTTGTATGTTAAGGTGCTGATTTATAAATTACTGTCCTGTTCCAACAGAGCGAACGAGACAAACTGTAACAACCTGTCCACTGTCTCCCATATTGCGAAATCTGTACAACTGCTATGTATGTGTGTGTGTGTGTGTGTGTGTGTGTGTGTGTGTGTGTGTGTGTGTGTGTGTGTGTGTGTGTGTGTGCATGCTTGTGGGAAGGACAGTGAGAGAGATGAGAGTGAGTAGAGAAGGTGTGTCTGTGTGTGAGGTTCTCTGGATATCTCATGATCTTGGTTAAATCTTGGTAAAGGAATGCCTAATGAATGGAGCTGTTACAAAACATGTCATACAAATGTTTTACTGTGACATAATGTTTTGATGCTTTATTTAGCCACATATTTTAGTTAAGAATGAAATGTTGCAGCTGCGCTTTTAACACTGACATGAAAAACCTTCCTGTTTTCTTGTCTTTTGTTTAGGACTGCTTTTTAACTGAGATTTGTACAGTGGCACTGAGAGCTCAATTCACTCAACTGTAACTTATTTAATAGCATGCAAGTGGACAAAACAAATGCGAAAAAACAAAAACAAACATATTCATCAATTTGACAGAAAACATGCGCAGCATTTGTATGAAATTACAGATCAATAACAACCACCAAAGGTCTTTTCTGTTTTTGTGGCGCTTTTCTGTTGTTGTTTTTTTGCAGAATATTTCTGTATTTGGCTGTTTTTTGTTTTTGCATCTTGTTTCTGTATGTGGTTGTGTTTACTTTTTCTTTCTTTCTAAATGCTATGCACGTGTTGTCAAACTGGTTAAGATTCCCTCATTTGTGTTTTGTCTATTTACGTGTCTTCTTACTGTAAGTTGCAATGCATTAAGCTCTCAGGGCAACTATTGCTTTGTCAACTACTATAAAATGTATTTTGAAGTTTACCTGTGTAAAATAATAAGTATTTAAATACGTAGTTATTTAGGATGTTAATATAAAAACTGCTATTCATTTCAATTAATTCAGTCCAACTTTATTCATAGTGTCCAATCATAACAGACGTTATCTCAGAATACTTTACAGATAGAGTAGGTCTGTATAGCGAGTTGCATTACTGTATAGTCAAAGGATTAAAGAGCAATTTTGATATGACAGCTACAGTAGCTTACCAGCTAGTGCAGCTGTTGTGGATTACTCCCTAAATAATAATAATTACTATGAAAATAGCACTGCATTGTTCCAATTACATTCAGACAATCATTCCTGTCAAACTGAAGGACAGGATTGTCTACTGAGGTTAAGTCACATTGTCCGTGCTCCTTTATTTAATCATGTCTTAGTGGATGTAGAAACAGACATGTCTTTTCCCAGCAAGAGAGATACATTCCAGAAAAACGAGTTAGTCAAACATGACAATATGTGACCTGTTTTTTTTACAGCTACACCCACTCCAGTGTTGACAGGTCTGTCTCCTGAGTCAAAAGGGAAGTTGGCACGCTGCACAATCTGCCTGTTCTGTTAACAACGGACAGTTTCACTGAGAGTGAAAATAAAATGTTATCAGGTGCTAATAGGACATATCAAAGCGTCTAATGTCTGCGTCCGCAAACTTTGTATAGCTACGAGAACTGTTTGGATTACTGTTTGTAACGGACAGCATGTACATTTCTCAAAAATATTGGCATGCAAATACAAATTTGTCTCTCAGTTAAGCACTTAACACTGAAGAATATAATACCTTCTTTTACACAATATTCAAGGTTGAGTAAGTCAAAATGGCCCAAGAGCTCCATTTGGCATGAGTTAAAAACCGTGTTAGCCTCAATCTAAAAAACAACAGGATTTGCTACGCAATCCTTTAAAGCCTGTCATCCAAGCAAGCAGGTCAACCATGTTTCCGCATTGACAGAGCAGTTTACTGACAACAATGCATGGCTCATCAACTTACTGCAGACACCATGTTGCAGTGTTGACAAAGCAGTTTACTGACAACAATGCATGGATCATCACCTTACTGCAGTTTACTGACACAATAAACACAGATAAAGCTTCAACTTTCAGACCCCAGAACACAAAACAGTTTCCAGTGCTGGACTTAAACTCAGGTATTTGGAATGTCAGTCAATGTCTCAACACACAGTCCACTTTTCCTGCAATAGTATCCATGAACGTGCCATGTGATAAACTCACACACCTGCTAGGCACCTGTATGCAAACAATCGTATCAAGAGATCTTTTCCATGTACTGAACCTGTGTTGTGAGAACACAAAACAAAGCAGTGTTTTACTCCGCTTTACCTCTCTCCTCCTATCCCCTACAGTCTCGGTCCAACTCAACCACACAGAGATCCCTCTATGAGAGACAGATACAGACAGGAAGGAGAGAAGAGGAAGAGAGAGGGAAGAGATGAGTGGAGAGGTAAGAGTGATTAAGCAGCGAGTGTGTCTGTGTGTTTATGTGCTCAACTGCTCACAGCTGACAGTAAGCGCCAATCCAGAAGCTATGGCTATCTCACTATCTGCTAGCCAAGTGGCTGTGCTACTATCAGCTTTATGATTAGTGCCATCAGGACTATCACAAGGCCTCAGTGCATTACTGGTTTAATGTAATGTCATGAGCAATTTTGTAAACAACTCTTCTTTATACACTTCTGATGCACGGCCTTCTGTTATCCTTATTGATTTGCCAATCTCTGCTGAGGGTTGCATGGACCTGCACCATGTTGATTGTCTAATCAAAACAATATAAGTCAACCCGATTTATTTTGCACATTTCAAACCAAAGTGACTAAAGACATATGAGGACAGTGGACATAGGAGCACAGCAAAACACAGCAACTAAGGAAATGTCAAATAATATGATTAAGTTCAGCAAACAGCAGACAAGATGAGTTATGGTATAGTCTTTCTGTACATATAGCATATGCTATACATACATAGCTGTACATATATGTTGGCCTGATCAGCTGTGGCCGCCGGACTCAAGAAAAGCATACAGAGTAGGCTGAGGAAAAGTTGAGTCTTAGACTTAGACTTCTCTTTATTGATGCTTTTGGGATGACTCCCGCAAGGAAATTAGATTTCCAGCCGCAGATTTTAGCATCTTACAAAACACTCTTTAAATAGAAAAAAGATAGAAAAATAATACAGTATAAGAATAACAATAAACTTTTAGCTAAATATTTTTACAAAAAATAAACAGTAAACAACAATAAACTACAGATAAATAAAGATAGATATATAGATATATAGGACTGTGTATGGTATTGTGTTATTATACAGTTAATAAATAAATGACATTTAGCATAAATTAGCAGCTAAGAGCACTTAGAGTGTCCAGGTATGTATGTGAGTAGATTATTAATAATTTATTGCACAGTGTTCTGTTCTGTCCTCTTTACCCTATTTCCTCCTCCCCCCTAGTGAGGAGTTGTAGAGTATGATGGCATGAGGGAAAAAGGAGTTCTTGAGTCTGTTGGTCCTACACTTGGGAAGGAGCAGCCTTCCACTGAACAGGCTCCTCTGGTTGCTGATGACGGTGTGCAGGGGGTGGCTGGCATTGTCAGTAATGTCTAGCAGTTTGTCCAGTGTCCTCCTCTCTGCCACCGTCACCAGTGAGTCCAGCTTCATGCCAACCACAGAGCTGGCCCGCCTGATCAGTTTATCCAGTCTGGAGGTGTCCTTCTTGGATATGCTGGCCCCCCAGCACACCACAGTGTAGAAGAGGACGTTGGTAACCACATACTGGTAAAACATCAACAGCAGATATTGAAAGACCGCAGTCTCCTCAGGAAGTACAACCTGCTTTGTGTCTTTCTGTACAGGTGGCTGGTGTGTGTTGTCCACCTCAGCTCCCTCTAGCTGGATTGGTCACAATCTTGGTCTGGACCTCCCTTCGTCTTAGAGGTGTTGAGCTGTAGGCAGTTAGTGTGACACCAGAGAGCAAAATCCCCCACCAGACTGCGATACTCCTCCTTTCTGTCACCCCTGATACACCCACCGATGGCTGTGTCATTGGCGTACTTCTGTATGTGACACAGCTCCGAGTTGTAACAGAAGTCCGAGGTGTACAGGGTGAAGAGAAGAGGAGCCAGCACTGTGCCCTGGGGGGCTCCAGTGCTGCTGACCACAGTGTCAGACGTGGTGTCCTTCAGCCTGACGTACTGTGGCCTGTCAGTGAGGTAATCCTTGATCCAGTTTACCAGATAGGGGTCCACTCCCATCCTGTTCAGTTTGTCCTGAAGTATAGGGGGCCGGATGGTATTGAACACACTTTATCCGGGCCTGCTGCTTTCCTGGGCCGGAGCTTCTTCAGCTGTCCTCTGACCTGGTCTGTGGTGATGTGAGGCAGGGATTGTGTTGAGGTGGGGGGGGAGGAGGGGGGGATTGTGGTGTCAGGGGGGAGGTGAGTAGAGGGAAGAAGGAGAGATGGCTGCGGTGAGGGTGGGGGTGGGGGGGACAAGGACGAGGGTCAAAATATATAAACAAATCTACTAACAAACCCAGCCTCCAACTGTGGTCGCATGGAAACTGAAAAATCAGACTGATCTCATTAAGTGGCGTATGTATGACACGCTAATTCGTATGCCATTTTGGCGTGTTATCAAGACGCATAATCACTTTTTAGCGTGTTTATCAACGCCGTTCGGCCGCCATTGACCTACATTATGTGTGAATTTTCGTTAAGTCCGCGGAAGGAGGTTGGACGCCACGTGGTGAGTATGTTTAAATCCGCTGTATAAAGCGTAGACATACACATGGATAGCTCAAAATGCGTACAGATAACACACCATTTGGCTTTAGGAAAATGGCGTGTATGTTTACACAAAGTCATGATGCCATGTTGGAGAAATAAACTGTTGCCAACATGCATAGAGCTTTATATAGCAGGTACAGTAAGGTACTAACACCACCACCGTTTATGTTTTGAGTTTCACTAAGGTCAACCGTTCTGCATATGTACACACTCATGGTAAAAAAATAAAAAAGTGCTTTGGACAAAATATTGAATAAACAAATACAATAATATTGTGTCACACAATTCCTCACAGTTGAGACAGCTTGCTCTTGAACACCTCAGCTTCTACTGGCATGACCACACACTGCAGTATCTGCTTTGTGAAGACAGTAAGAAGCATAGCTTTTTTATTTAGTTATTTCTCTATAAGTAGACTACTTTCTCCCCAGGCTCACTACTAGCCCAACATACACACGTTAGAGGGAGAAAAGCTATACAAAATGTATCATCTTAGAGCTAAGTCTGTGGGCTTGAACACTGATTAGATTATCTTTTCTAGTGTATGACTGTGGGCAGTGTGTGATCTGTGAACCATGGCTGATACATGGCTGCTGCGGGTGCAAGAATATATAGTTTCATGTGACTCCCAGCGCTGCACTCATCTGTACTGCTCTGTGCTGAACTGCTCTGCTCTTTATTGTCCTAGTCCTGCTAAAGTGCATTTCATTCAACTCTGTTCTGCTCTGCTCAGTTGGAAATATGGCTCTGTTTTCTTCTCTCTCTATATATTATCTAATTCTTTTCTCCTGGACTGTGCTCTGTGTTACACTCTGGTCAGTCCAGTTGACTTCTGCTCTCATTTCCGCTGTAATCTATTTTGCCCTAGAGTGAGGGTAATGAACTGTTATACAAACAAAACAACACATGACTGTAAGTCATGTGTTGTTTTGTGAGATCATTGTGAGAGTAACAAACAGCAATGTGAACATTTTAAACATTACTTAAAATCTTTTTCCTTTAAAAGACCTCACAATTTTCATCAGCTTGATGTCATTCACAATAATGTGTACAATAAATTGAAGTCAGGACAGAGTATGTCAGATGGGAAAAATCCAGAAATAAAAAGTTGGGTAAACTGAGGTAAGGTTGGTGTACTCTTAGTCTAGCATTGCCAGACCTTCCTACACAGCGCTGCTGAGGAGGGTCTAGCGAGTCCACACAGCATTCAGGGAAATGTGCTCTGGTTTATTTACCAATCACAATCGTCTTGGGCGGTGCTAAGCGCTGCACAGAGCAATGGCGCTTCTGCAAAATAGCCTCGAAAAGGAACTTGTTTCGTTCAAAAGTTGTTTTAGTCGTGCAACAGAAAACTCAGATTGGACAGATTGTCTAGCTAGCTGTCTGGATTTACCCTGCAGAGATCTGAGGAGTTAACCATAGTCCTCATGAATCCTCCAGAGTTTAAAATGCCAACAGAAAGAAACAGAAGGTAACGGACATCCGGCCGAAATGAGAGACATCCGGCCGAAATGAGAGACATCCGGCCGAAATGAGAGATATCCGGCCGAAATGAGAGACATCCGGCGGAATTTCCGGCGGCACCTGAACAATCCCGGAAGTGGAACGTCGCAGATGTAGACTAGTGTACTCTCAAAAACATCAATACGCAACAGCACAGACAAGAATGCTGTGCGCTGAGCACACAGTGATTTGGTCTTTCCATGACTGAACTAGCGTGCCATTGACAAGAGTCACAGGAAGGCTAGAGAAACAACAAACAAGTCAGATTATCCAAACACATCATCACAACACGGTCCTGTGCTCTTTACCGTGTGCTTTCAAACGTTTATAATACTCTGACCTTCAAACAGATACTTAGCAGCGAAGAACCACTTTTTGATATGACTGTGTCCCAGGAACCTTTATGGGAAGAGATTTGTTGTTGTTGATTTAGTCCTGCATAAGGAAGTGTCAACACTGCAAACCTTTAGTGTAACCTATAATGATCCATTGGGATTTCATTTTTCATGTAAAGGTTAGAGACCCATTAGTAATTTTATGGTTATTAATTCCAGTGAAGCAATAACAGACTTATGAAACAAATTACCACCTTAATAAATAAACACATATGTTGACTGCACACCTTTTACCTTGTAGCAGCAGCCTGAAGAAGAGTGTACAGGGCTATCGTTACACTATACACACTCTCACACCTGTTGTCCAGTTTTACTACATTCCTGTAATGTCGGTTGCAGAGCAGCTTGACTACAGTAATCATCAGTGTTACAACTTGCCCAAGGGCACCAACAGCTAAGATCAATAGATTAAACCTGTGAAAGACCTACGTGTGTTTGTGGTGATTGTTTGAATGGATAAAAGCCAGTGCGATGAATGACTTTCAAGTATTCCAACTCGTATATTAAATGGCATTAAGCTCACTTAAATTCTTGGGCAACTTTGGGTCCGGATGTAATGATTATAAATATTAAATTGAGGACAGACAATTACAGGTTTGAAAGGGCTTGTTTAATATCCTGTGTCTATTGTGCCAGACTCCTGCTTTTGGCTGAGTCTCTATCTGATCGGTCAGAGGGAGAATAGGAGTATGGTTGTGAAGTTTAAAGTTGGTAGACCCCAGAGAAGAAGTTGGTAATTTCATGGCGCAGATTAGAACCCAAATTGAAATGTAAGCAACTATAATTGCTGAATATTAGAACATTGTGTCAAACATTGTTTAGACACAATGTTTGACACTACGTTGTTGTTCAGTAGCTAGCTCAGAGATTATCGGCTAATGAAATTAATGATCAGCTTTAGGGGCTGAGCCACCCTAAAGGTTTGATCCTAGAATCGCTCCTGATGCAACTTAATGTGCTATGAGAAAGAAACAGATATACACAGTGATAGAAACAGAAAGATAGAGAAGCACAGCCAAAGTGAAGAGATGAACTATAAAGAGACAGTGGTAAAAAGATTTCACGCAAATTCAGAGCTCCTCCAACAAAAGGCAAACAACAGAGCTGATATGAGCTGACACTGAGCAGATTGATGGATGATACTTAGCACATAGCCTCTGGACTATATCACAAGTATAGCATATTACTAATCATCAAGCTGACTTGATCAGAAGAATATGGAGACACACAGGCACACCCAACTTGGCTTTATGTGAGTGATACTAGTACTAGTTTCCATGTACATTTCTAGAATGTCTGCCCACTATTTATTCAGTTCAGAAGCTCCAGAGAAAATATTTAAAAAAAAATAATGAACTAACAGTTAATTCAATACAGACTGCAGTTTTTGTTCTACAACCTCCACAATCCAACGGGGCCGGCCAACGTACTGTCTTTCAGAGGCTGTAGCAGGCTGCATTTTAAGTTTGAGTGAAGATATTGCTATCAAATAAGACAAAAGGGTACCCCCATGATTTTTCAAGTTAAATTTAAGACCTTTTTAATACCTAACGTTAGCTTGTTAGCAGCACAGTGCGGGACATTTTGTTTTCTTTCCTGACAACTGATTGATTTGTAGGAGGCAGTTCACTACAGTAATGTTTCCATAATCACAGACTTCTGTGATTATGGAAACATTATTGTAGTATGCAGCGTCCTGATTGGTGGAAAATGCTTGCAGAAAGAAACGGCTGTTGTCAGGTAAACATGTCACTGTCAAAGAGCCTGAAGCGAAAAGTTGACGTGGAAAAGCCCAGCTTTAATGATGAATGGACTGATAAGCAGGCTATGAACTCATTGCCTCGTATGCCTTATTTGCAATGAAAGAAGTTGTTGCAAAATAATACAACCGGCATCATCATCAAGAATGAAGAACGCGTGCATATTAAGTAGCCAGATGCATCTGTTTTGGTCTTATAATACCCCCATAGATTTACAGTGAGGTTTACAAGAATTTGTCCAAATTTCCAGATTCCCGGCAAACTAAGATAAACAGTTAGACAACAAATTCAACAACAATCTTACAGAAATCTCCAAATGTTTTTGGTAACACTTTACAGTATCCATCAATAAAAAGTAAATTAGTAGTTTATTTAATTTTAATTATTTGTTTTACTGTTAACAAACAATTAAATTATTTATGTTTACTAATTATTAGTAATGTCATATTTTATGTTATTTTATCATTAGTTTAGTGTAAGATAAAATAGTTTATAAGTTTAGATAGTTCATATTTTATTGATGGTTAATAATTCTTTTGTAAACCATGTATAAACATCATTTACATGCTATTATAAAGTTTCAACTAATGCTTATGATAGTTAATTATTAATAAGTGGTTTATAACACATCAAGTAATTAATTTAGCCCTATTAAATCTTTTTCTATAAAAGATGAATTTGTGCACTCATAATAGCTATAAAGAAATGTTAATAGGTGCTTTGAAAAATATTTCTTAACCATTTACAAGTTATTAAAATCAATTGCAACTTTATAATAGACATTCAAATAATGTTGGCAAAATAATGGTTTGCAAAACGATTTCTTAAAGGTTTACAAATCATTTGGCAATCATTAAATCCTATAATATACTGTATGCATGATACTGATTTGTGCAACAATAAACTTATAATAACAAATTTTAACATTCCTAAACATTATTATCTTTTATCAGTGATGGCTATTATAAAGTGTTACCATGTTTTTTATACCAAATTACACCAAGTATTTTGGAGGGATTTCTGACAATTTTTTTTTGTGGCAGAAAATGGTTAAATCTTGCACCAAATCTGTGTAACAAATGGTATCAACCCAAAAATTGCTGCAACAACTTATGAGACATCATTGAGCATGTGAATGGGCATCCATATACTTCCATCATAATGTTCTAAGCCCTTATTTATACATAATTTATTTTGATTAAATACGTAATTAATATGTCTGGTTTATTTGACTAGAACAACTTGATACACAGTGCTGAGCTGCATCTCAAATTAATCTTAAGGTTACCAGCTTTCAAATCATGTACACCACTTCTATGTGACAAATACTGTGACAAATACTGCTGACCTACTGTCTATCCCTAAACGAGAATATTGACATTTTTGTTTGATATATTACTAACGATCAATCCATTTTCAAAATTGTTGCCAATTCCTTTTATGGCAGAAACTCTTTTTTTCCCTTTTATTATTTCATATAAATATAAATATCCATCCTTTTTTGCAAAGTACAATTAGCATGCAGCCTTATGAAATTAGAGTATGAAGTGTTAAAAGGGAAACTACAGTTTTTTTTTTCAACCTGGCCCTCTTTTCCTATGTTTTTAAGTGACTGATGGGAACAACAATCCATGACCATGAAAATATATTATATAGCTGCATTGTCAAACATGTTGAATATTCTTTTTTAAACTTTTTATTCCTACAAATATAAAGGTGGTTTCACCCATCACCGCATTCCTGATTATAACATGAAGGGAAATTTTAGGGAAGTGAGGCAGTGAACCATGTTGACATCTATGAGGAGAAAAATGTTCCATCTGCAGTTTGTTTTCTAACTTGCCTGACAGGAAGGTTGGGAACATTATTCCAGCATTTGGATATGCATATGCAAATGTGAAATCTCCTTAAAAAAGTATTTACAGTTATGTAAGAATATCACGCTAAAGCAAAATATTACATTCAGTGACCAAAACCAGCCTTTAACTCAGTGATGAAAGCTCATGACGCACAAACGTCTTCAGAAGTAATCAATAACACACATGAAGAGAGTCAGGGATTTTAACATGTCAAATATTAAGTAAATCTGCTTGTCCATTATCTAGAGAAAGTTGTCATTGTTTTGCAAAATGAGAAACCTTGACATTTGAAATTCCACCATCACCAAAAATTTCAGAAGGATCAATTATTGGAACAGGCCTGTGAGAACAGGAAATGCCAGAATGCATGTGAACCTGTACGCTTGACAAGAAGGGTAAAACATTGACACAGAGACACACAAGTAAGAAATAGACACACACACACACACACACACACACGCACACACACACAGCAAGGGGTGTGTGAGTTTGCCGTTCTTCCTCATTTGGCTTAGCCTGTTTGGATTAGTGTCACCAGCTAGAGGCCAGACCTAAGCCCCCCCAGGCCCTCCTGTCACACAGGGTAAATACAACTCTGTGTGTGTGTGTGTGTGTGTGTGTGTGTGTGTGTGTGTGTGTGTGTGTGTGTGTGTGTGTGTGTGTGTGTGTGTGTGTGTGTGTGTGTGTGCCTACACGTGGGTGCGTGCCTGTGTGTGTGTGAGTGGAGCCAAGCAAAAAAGAAACACCAGATTCTTCACAAATTAACATCAATGCAACGGGACCACTGACATTTAAGATGAGGATGTTCCTTGTTCTGTCCTTTAGATCAGCCTAAAAATCCGTCTCTCGCTCTCTCTCTCTCTCTTTCTCTCTCTCCTTTAGTTGTGTTTTTTTCATTTTCACCACTTGGCCATCTTCATAGTTGAGCAAGAATTTGGCAGAATTTGGCAGATTTACTGACTTTAAGACTCAGAAATTCACACAGTACCAGTGAGTTTGCATATTCAGGCTGTGAAACAGGTTGCTGTGAGTCGACTGTGTGGAAGCCTACTTTTAAAGCCTACATTGTTTTTCTTGATTTTCTTAATTCTATGATGGCTAAGGAACTTTTTTGCTGACTTTTTTTAGGACTTGATGTGGATCAAATTGTAAATGAGAAGGTGAGACATGAAATAATACCCTCACAAATATTTATCATAATCATATTATTTTTTCAATTACATAAGAGGATGTCAAAAAACTATACTGTACATGTCTGGCCCTAGATGTGTTTCTAATTTTCCAGTGTGGCCCTTACTGAAATTAAGTTTGACACCCCTGGTGTATACTGTATATTCTGCAACATGCCACTGAATTGGAAAGACTTGTTTTGTTTTTTATAACAGTCAAGATGTGGAAAAAAATGTAATCCATTATTTTTATTACATGGTTTCTCCTGGATGATGGTAAATGGTTTGATAAAACCCAAGCCATGGTTGATTTGGATCTCCAGGACTATATCAAGCTCTTCCACTTAACCACTTGTTCGCTATGTAATGATCATTAATAAGGTCTCATACATACAGCTGTTTGTGCATGCGTGTGTGATGACCAGATTAAAATCACTTTGACAAGAGATGTTGCACACAGATGCAGTACTGTGCAACAGCAGCAAAAGTGAGTTTGACAGGCAGAACACAATATCAGCCTCACCTCACTGGATTGTTTTTGTAACCGTTGGGCCACTATGTCAAATTGTCTTCAAAGCCCGGCACACCTCTTGGGGCCTGGTTTTTATAATTTTTTAATCATTTTATTAGTTTTGTTAATTAAACCATTTGCTTGGTAACCAACACAGAATGTCTGTAACCTGACACCTGCAGCTAAATGCAAAAAACATGATTATCTTAAACAACACAGCTGATGTGTGATGCTTTACACAGAACGGAAAAGGTATTTATGTGACAATTTCTATCTCAAGGTTTGAATTTATTTTGGCCAATGGGGGACAATATCCCAAATAGCACAGCAGGCTCTCCGTTGCAGCAATATTTTTCGATATACAATGAACACACACTTCAGTCTTAAGAGTAGAGTTACTGCAAAAAATTAGTTTATAGTTTTCAAGCTTATTCTTTAAAAGCATCATGAGTAGCAGGTAAATGTGTTGCTAATAAAGCTAATAAATACCAGGTCTGCCACCTGATTGCTCAGTTGCATCAATCTTGGCCTGTTGACACGAGAAAGTGGCTCAGCGTAGTTTATCCACTTTTTTATGCCAAATATTTAGTGGTGTAGTCACTACTCTTAAGTTACATTTACATTGCAGACTTTTGAGCCAAAGGCGATCGCCGTGAACACAATGTTTATAGCTCCAGTAGAAGATCTAATCTTCGTTTAAACTAACACGTCCAAACCGCAGTGTTGGTGTTGCTAAAGGTCTCCGTTTGCGGCCGTTGAGACTGCAAGACAACCCCCGGAGATTCCAAACCAAAACAGGCGTGTGTGTGTTTTCAAATTTTTCCGGTTTAGGGGCTCTGAAACGCCAGAGCAGTGTCAATGTGGAGATGTTAACGTAGCAAAAGATATTTGTTTTTAAACCAAACTGTAGCCTTAGGTCTAGTTGGCAAACTACTGTAGCTGGTTAGCTAACTGCTAAAACACTAGCAATTCTATAACATGCTAGCTCTAGTTACAACAGTTCCCAAAGTGAGCTAGCTTACTGTCAGCTAGCAACAGCACAATCACTTTTCATAGTTTATAGAAGAGATATTTTTCTACCATTGTCTCATAACTTGTCTACAAGCCACCCCTCTGTTGTAGAGCAGTTTACGCTTAGTGAGGAAGTTAAATTAAAGTAGATGGTATAAGCTAATAAGCTACAATAGCCTTCTCTGTTTTGGACTTTCTGTCTTTTTTTTCATATTGGACAACGGTGCAAATGTGGGTGTCAATGTTCACCAAAGTTAATTCGCTACAGGTTTTTAGTGTTGTAAATGCTGGTGTGCCTTTAGATTGAAGTCAAAGGCCTGAACTGATTATGAGATAGAACATCAATCCACACCCAATAGAGAGGCAAAGTCCCTCCCCTTCCGGTGGACCTCATGGGACCTTAAGTCAGAAAAAATATGAATGGTAGTGAACGGGGAGAGGCAAATCATTTTTTTATCCCGTCTGAATTGAGCCATGGATTATGAATATGATGTTCGTCAATTTAAAAGATAATTTTTCAACCGAAGAAAGTCTCAGTTAGCTGTAGGTTTGTCATATAAACACTTAGTTTTGTGTGAAACCACTCAGTGAACTACTTCTCTAGTCTCACACAATTTACGTCGCCTAGCTTGATGCTCAACTTGCTCGCTAGCTAGCTTAGCTCTGTTACACAACACATGTAACATCATCTTACCTGATGTGTTTTCGATGTGTGTGTTCGGCTCTCTATGCTCCCAACCTCATGTAAACAACTTTACCAACAGTTCCCAGCTTTTAAACCACTAACAAAACTGATTGTTTGCCTGTAATGCTGTTTGGTACTCTTAAGCATGATCACTTGGTTAAGTTAGGGGCCTCGCACCAAACATTGAAAAAAGAAGGTCAAAAATCAAAACAACCGAGGCTGAGAAATCCATATTTTGTGTTCCTAGCGTGGGTAAATCTGAAACTAATTCCTTGGTAATACTCATTTCCCATTATTACACTAATAGCATCATTTTGTTTTACCCTCCCTGTCTAGTAGATGCCAACATCTGCTCGTCATGCTCCACACCCTCAGTTTTAACTGTAAGTTTGTAGTCTCTAAACAAAAACTGATTACTGTTACTTTTACTTGACAAAGCTCCTCCAAAACCACATACTACACTGTATAACCATTTTCACAGGCTGAGAGGTACTCTTAATGGCAAGAAAACAGAGCATTATGTGTAAAATTGGTGGAATGCTACTTTTTGCCAAAACACAGCCTGCTTTATGCCAGTACAGTTTTAGTAATGAAAAGCCATCGTCAGGCCTATCTCCCTAAAACTGGATAAATTCCTGTTACCCCATTTTACATGAAAGCTAAATATTCCAAATGATCATCTTAAGAAAGTACAACTAAAAAGATCAAACCATGAACTGCATGCAAAATTAACAATAGTGGTAATTGCCAGTACCACCTCCTGCTGGAGCCCCAACGGAGTAACCAACAGAGACCTTAACCTGTTTTTGCTCTGCTAGCTGATTCAGTTGGAGCTCAAAGATTTTGGCCACAAGCCTATGAGTGAAGTTCACTGGCATCCTAATTAGCCCTGTCTTCATCCAAATTCCGTCTAAAAAATATGATTTTCCACCCACTGAAAAATTACTGAACACAATCTTGCAGGGTGGTAAAAACGTATATCTCTATAATGACAGCCAAGCAGTAAACAGTAAAGTGCTACATTTCAGAGGCTAGCACCTTGGCTACAGGAGACTAGAGTTTACAGAGTCACAACATGCTAACAAGCTATCTAGAAACGAACAAAGACAGTTCACATTACAGGATTATGTTACAGTCACATACGCATAGACTGTGTGGGTTTGTCTTTTAACAGGTCAGGTAAATGTCATCAAGAACAGGTGCACAGACAGATCACCACCATCAAATTCTGGTCTCAATTTAACACTTTAAAGTTTAAAAAAAATATTTATTAGTTACTTTTTGAAATGTACATGAACCACTCTTCACAAGTGAATTGGATCCACTGCACAGTATTATTTAAAAAGAATATATGTCACTTTTAAAGCTGGTTCCGCCTGTTACTCCTGTTATTTCCTTAATGTCACATTTAAAAGGCAATTTTTTTAAATGGAGTCTGGCACAGTGCTACATTACATCACTTCCAGCAAATGTCACAGAGAACAATGAGGGGAAAACAGCATCACCGATCATTTTTAACTTTAATTCTCTCAGCTAAAACCAAAAAACAGCAAATCCATCAACACGCAACGTGCCATTCACTACCGCGCCTGTAGTTTAGGTGACACACTCGACTGTCCTGATGTTACAGATGTGAATTAACCACAGACGGTTGCCTCGTTCATGGACTCACAGCAGTGCATTACTGCAGTTCATGGTGGTTCACGCTGCAGAATGAATATATAGTGGTAACACAATGAATATTACTTATTTTTGGCAAAAAAAAAAGAAAAGTTTTTGGCCTAGTGGGAGTTCCCGTTGGTACAATTATAATATCCGCAGTCATTTCAGCAACACAGTAAATCCCAAACGGTATTTTTCTTGCAGAGGAACATGAAAAAAGAATGAACAGAGCAGTGTTGTTTTAAAACTACATTCATTTCATTGTATTTAAAATCATGCACTTTAATTTCAAATGGATAAAACTGAAAATGTATAGGCTACTGTTTAAAAAAAGTCTAGTACAGAGATCTTCAACAGGGGGTCCACAGAGTCACTGCAGGGGGGCCTCCCAATGGACCTTTTTCACAGCAGACATTTTGACTTGTCATAGTAGGAAAAGCACAGCTGAAATTGATAACCTTAACGATGGCTCAATTCCATCAAGTGTCCCAGTAAGCTATTTCAGAAGTTAAAGAAGTGTTTATGTTCTTGGCAAGAATTTAGTTTGTTTTGTAACGGTTAACTTTTTTTGCCAAATAAATAATTAAGAAGTATCTTATAATTGGCAATGCCTATTATTTAGGCTCTCTGAATATCTGGTCTTTCTCGTGTGTGTATTCATTAGTTTAGTGCTGATGAATTTTCAAAACCATCCCTCCTGCTTCAGTAAAATAAAGATGTTGACACTAACAAAAGGTAGATCAATTCTTAGAATAAAACCCTAGGCTATCCTACATTAAAGTTCAAACAAAAATCAATCAGTACAGTATATATATTTACAATTCTTAAAACAGAAGGTAGCCAAGAGAATTAATACACAGAAGTTGAATCCAGCTCAAATATTGATATCGACCATGTCTTTTAAAGTGATTATGATCTAAGTTAAACTATGTGATGAGGCTCATGTCCTTGTAGCACAGGAGCAGATATAAAAACACAACTTATATTTATGGAGAGTAACTGGAATGTTAAAGCATCAATCGCAGCAAAGTAAAAAGCTACATATGTTTTACACCAATTAACCAAATTGTAAGTAAACTGATGTTTCCACATTGCCACACTTTTTTGCTCTCTCTTCTGATTTGCCTGTGTTACCATATTCTGCCAATTAATTATCATTAATTATTAATTGATAAGTCATTCGGTCAATAAAATGTCATAATGTAGTAAAAATGTCTATCACAATTACAGTACTTCAAGGTCCCGCACACACACTCAGATGTTTCTAGTTATTGTGGCTAATTAGTCCTCTGGTCTGATGGATGGTGGGTGGAGCTTATGTGGCTTAAATGAGGTCGCTGGACTCTGTGGACCAATAAGAATGATTAAGGTTTAATTTGTCCCGCCCACAAAGCTGACAGGAGGCTGATGACCGTATCAATCAAACACAGGTTGTACACGCCTCACAGTCCTGAGAAGACATCTAATCAGCCAGAATAAGTGAAAACACCTGTGTGAAAGTATCATGGTCACCAAAGGTGATGTAATCAAATAGATTTTTCTGACCAATGTAAATGGACTGTATATATATATATATATATATATATATATATATATATATATATATATATATATATATATATATATATATATATATATATATATAGCGCTTTTCTAGTCTTAACGACTACCCAAAGCACTTTTACATAATACAGGCACCATTCACACACATTCGTACACTGTGGCTGAGGCTGCCATTCAACAAATTGATAAATGAGCTAATGTTCTACAGCTCTACCACATTCTTTGTCCTCATCCCCTCCGGCAAAACCTTCCACCACTCAAGCTAACACACTACATGCTATTGTTAGAAAACTTTCTACCACTTTGGCATTGCATATTATTGTGTCTGGCAGTGTGAGACTGTGTCAACTGTCAAGTATTTAATAAAATACAAGCTAAAAAATAAAACAAAAAATGCAATGTGCTATATTCAAATATAAAAATACCCATGCAGCTTCAAGGTGTGACTTAAGGTGCTGATATACTTGCTTTTTAACAATGCATGCGCATAGACAAGCGGTGGCGACGCGAACAGCATTGTTAACATACTTGCCTGCGTACTTTGCGTGTACCTGGAGGATTAAATATATATCCACTAGAGCTGTCAGTCTTCCTCTATAATACCATTCGATTTTCATTTATTTATTTTTTATATTCAAATATTTAATGCTCATATGCAGTCTGTTATAAATATGTACTACACTACTCAGGCTTATGCATTGTTACGTTACACGTTCTGTCCACTAGAGCAGTGTTTCTCTAACTTTTTTCAATATTGTACCCCCTTTGAATTGCTTTTTTAAGCCAAGTACCCCCTGACCAGCGCAAAACATTTTTGGTAGAAAAAAAGTCTATATAAAGAGGTACAATACAGCACCGGCAGTGATAGATTCACTAAACAACAGCCTTTTTTAAAGAAAAATATTTAAATGTTACATTTCAAATGTTAAGAATCCATCACTTAATTCATTCATTATTATAGTATTATTATTTTAGGAATAATGCATGACATATTTTTAAATTAGCATTTTTGCAAAACATTCACGTACAGTACCCCCTGCAGTACTCCAAAGTACCCCTAGGGGTACACGTACCCCCATTTCAGAAACACTGCACTAGAGGGACTTCCAACATCAGCCTGGCCTTGAAGGGGATCTACGTCATGGCGCATTGCATTTCTGGCACGCCACTCTCTGTTTACATTATTTTCCAACATGCACACAGCGACAAACACAAATCAACAGAGAACTCTGTAATGAAACATTATCTGACAAGTGTATTGAAGCGGCTCTGTTGTAAAGGCTAACGTTGCTCGGTTAGCACAATGACATCATGTTAGAAAGCACAGCCGAAATGATTTGTCATAAACTAAGTAACAATAGTGTTAGCCACGATGCTAACGGCATTGATAACTAAGCTAAACAGTGCTGCCACTACTATTTTAGTGATTTAAAAGCAACCTGTTTCCTGCCGATTGTCACGTTACTGAAAATACAGCTACACAGCTATATAGTTAGAAGGTAATATATGAAGTCAAAGCTAACTCTGACAGCTGTAGGGCAGCTAACATTAACTTTAGCTGTCTCCATGAACCTCCCAGCTAAGCTCCTAACCCTAACCCTAACCAGAACGAGCTAACTAATGATAACATAAGCATTTTGGCTCGGTGGATGTCGATTTTAAAGTCATGTTAAAACTATTTCCCATCCTTCTTCCGATTTCCAGCCGCAGCCTGTGTGAAGCTGTTGCTTGACTTCGGCATAGACGGGTATTTAGGTTAAGCCCCTTTCCACCTATTCTAGTTATCTATTAAGCACATTGAAATGACCATCTCCGGTATAGTATTCTTGGGTTGAAAATTACCAAATCAAGAGCATTAAAAAAAATGTTGTCAAAATATTAGTGTCCTTCAGTATATCCAAATTTTAAGTAACAAGGATGGAACTTCCCCTGCTGCTAAAACTGTCCTGAATGCATTTCTGTCTCCTCTTTCCAACTCCAGTTTTCATCCAGCACAGACCTCTTGCTCCCGAAAACCATCCCTCTTTTCTCAAACTGTCTCCATGCTTTTCTCTGCTGCTACTCTCCTGCCCTCTCTCCCTCATCGTCTAAATATTTTTTTCCATCCTAACCTCCTCTCTCTTCTGCTTGTCTGGTCTGTCTGGTCTGTTTGAAATTGTTTCTGACAAGTCAAACAGAGATATTTGACTACAGTGATGCTTACATGCCCCACTTTTATAAGGGATGGGCCATGTGTCATGTGCATGTATCCAAAGCAGAGATATACATATATATAAAGAATTAACTTCATAAATTATGGCATTTATCATATTATTTTTAGGGTTCAAACACCAAAGGATTAGAACCCTATTGAGTTTGTGCCGGTTTATTATTGGGGTTTAAACCCTGAAAGGGCAGAACCATATTATGTTTGTGCCAGTTCATTGCAGCTGAAGTTCATCCATTTTGTTTGCTAAAGACTTTGGTGATTGGCAAGGAAAATGCTGCGTAGTAGCCTAATAGCCGATAATGAGTTAGCCTTAGCCTAATGTTAGCCCTCCTCTCTTCCCCCCACTTTGTTTACAATCTCAACCCCGATTGTGAGAACTTCCAGTCGGTGGAGCCGGGTTGGTAGCCCCCTGTCAGTGTTTAGTCTCGTCACAAAATCGACATTTTTACTCAGTGTCGTCTCGTTCTCGTTACTTTAATTTTGAGCTTGAATACACAGTTGCTAAGGTATATTTACCTTATCAAAACAAATAGTGCTTGTGTGTTCTCTCTGGCTCTGACTCAATCTTTCCCACACTGGGTGTTAGATACTTAGATATTCCTCTTTCCGTATTAGTTTAATCACCTCAGACATGATTGCTATTTCAGTGTTCACAGAGAGGAGTGAGGCGGAGCAGTAATACTGACAATAATAGTACTTTGTTTACATTTCTGATTGTGCACTTGTTAAGCACTATTCAATTAAAATGTGACTGTTAACTAAAATAAGACAGCAAATTGTAGTTTCTGTATTTATTAACAAAGCATTTATCAGCAATACAATTAAAATGGGGGAAGTGTGAAAAATTGCATTGCAGGTTTATTTAAGGTGTGCACCCATACATTTTCTGCCTGTGCCCCTAACATGTTCAGTTAGTGGCTACTGTGCTCCTAGTAAAAAAAGTTTGTCTGGGTCCCTGCCGAAGTACGGCCAATTGACTTGAAATTTCTCACACATATCCAGCTCAATGTACAAAAAAGCCTCCCATGGCCAATAGACTTTTGTCAATTTTGATTCTATCAAAACTAGAAATGCCCCCAAAACCCAGTTTTAAACGGGAGCTGGTTCTAAATTAGTTAAAAACCGGAGTATTAATAAGTTCCGGAGTTATTGGTTCTGCTATCTGTACTTGAGAAATTAGGTAGTGAGATTTCCATAGCAAAAAATAAGGTTATCCAGTAATTAAAACACTGACTATGGTTCAGTACAGCTTGCGCTCCTCATGTGAACAGACAGGCAGACAAGCGCTCTGCGAGTAAACAGCGGTTATTGTTGAAAGATCAAGTTAGCTAAATAGCATAGTCATACCTTTATAGCAGGGGTCGGCAACCTTTTTGATATGAAGTGCCCTTTTCGAAATTTCTTGTTTATTAGTGTGCCATGTCAACATTAAGTTTAATTATGACATCACATCAAAATGTAATATCCAGGGAATCTGTAATTTCATTCCATAGCAACATTTGATAACATTTATTTCTCATAATCAGGACCCTGTAATTATTATTATTGTATATTGTTATTATGATTATGGAAACATGGTTTTAGTATGCAGTGTCCTGATTGGTGGAAAATGGGCTGACAAAAATATCACTGTCAAAGAGCCTGAAGCGAAAACTTGACGTGGAAAAGCCCAGCTTTAATGATGAATGGACTGATAAGCAGGTCCTGTATGCCTCATTTTCAATGAAACGATGCTGTGGCAAAATAATAACACAACCAGCATCATTATCAAGAATGAAGAACACGAACATAACTACTGCATCATTCATGTGCATATTAAGTAGCCACATGTATTTGTTTTGGTCTTATAATGCATCCATATTTACTGCTCCAGCGGAGAGGATGGTTTCTTCAGCCAGTCTAAAAGAATTTGTCCAAATTTCAAGATTCCCTGCAAACTAAGATAAACAGACTACAAACCAACAGCTTTTGTTTTAGCTTGTTTTGGAAAAATTTGCTATTTGCTGAGTAGAGCTGTGTTTGCGTAAAACAGCGCAGCAGACAAGAGTGTACTGAGCAGACAGAGCAGATTGAAATATCGCTTTCTACGTTTATGCCGGTCTACACAGGTGAGAAGTATTGGCTTTTAACTCATGAAGGTTTTAATGTAGCCTACTTACAGTAACAAGACTAGCGTTAGTTCATCTGCCCCAGCGGCTGTTGGTAATCCTCTTTGTATTGTTCCCAGTCAGAGATATGCGTCAATCAAACTACCGTAAATAACAGGTCGCGCAACTGTGAACGTTGTTATTTGGCATGCGGATGAGAGAGTGCTTCAGCATTTCAACCATGATTTCAACACATCAATAACTCTCTTGCACACATACTGCCATGGTGGTACGCGTGCCTAAGGTTGCCAACCCCTGCTTTATAGCCTAATTTAAGTTAAAGCTATACGTAACGTTACGTGATCTATCCAGTCATGTAATCGATCTGCTCTGTCTGCAGTCTCTTATTCAGCGGTGAATAAGAGACGCATGTATACAAAATATTTTACACAAGCGCAGCGTGCTAACTCAGCTAATAGCTACTTGTCACAAACAAGCTAAAACCAAAGTCTGTATGTAGTCTACTAGCAGCATGCGTTCACCTGCAGTGAATCACATGAACAGAGGGAGCACAGAGGACATAAGGAAGGATGATACTGACTGATGTCTGTGTTCTTCATTCTTTCTAAACTTTACTCAGTATTTTTGATGTTAGAATATTATTTATTTTATTGACATTTTAGATTTGTCTCAGGAAGTTTATATAATGACTTTGCTGTTGTAAACTTTACTGTTGCTGCTCTAGAAACATGTAGTTAAAAGTTAATTTTAACTCTTTTCTGAATTTATTATTTTTTTCAAATCATCATACGTATATCGATAAAATATCAATACATTGCCCAGCCCAGACATGGACTGGCCATCGGGAGTACCGGGAGATTTCCCAGTGGGCTGAATGGGCTGCACTTTTTTTTTGTTTTAAATCGGCCTAAGAGAGAAGAGAGATCACATGATTGGCCCATTTGTGTGTCTTTCATCTGAACACTGGCCAATCACATCCCATCCAACCATAGAGACATACATTTAAGTCCCACCCCCACCGCTGGCGAAAATAACTCCACAAAGCGCCTGTACCTAGCTAAAAACACGAGATTTAACCATGTTAAACAATTATTTTAGCACCCTTTGTCTACCAGAGAGGACAAGTTAGCTGTAAATAAGCTAATGTTAGTTATGTATTAAGGCACTTAAATATTTATACTGTTCTATAACACAAGTTGAATACTGTGTACAAAATGCAGCTTTAGCTTAATTTACAGAATTGCCACTTGTTTACTATACAATACATCTTGATGACAGCCTCAACCTTTACAGTTATAGTACATTATCATACTCTCTTACATATCACTCAGCTATGTGGCAGTAGTAGGGGCTGGTATGCAGGGTTCAAAATTAACTTTTTGTCCACCAGCCAAATGGCTAGTGAATGTTGAAATTTTTTTGGGCTGGTGAGTAGGATTGGTCATCGAGAACCGATTCCTACTTGGAGTCGTTCCAAAAATTATTTATTGGAAACGTTTGGAAGATTTGGTTTAAAATCTGATCATCGGTTCCAAATTTAACGTGCAAGTTTTGGTTTCCGTAGCAGCCAGGCACTAGTTGTGTTGCAGCCATGGAGCACAGTAAGCGGCGCTCTAGTCTGGCTTTGTTTTACACCCGGTAAAACTGCAAACCACCATTGAATCAAAATAAAACTTTCTTCTTATTTGTAAAATAAGCATGTGACCCGTTTCAACTCCACCACTCAAAGAATTAACAATCGATAAGAACCGGAATCGAAAGGAAGTTTTGGAATTGGAATCAGAATTGTTAAAATCCAAACGATGCCCAACCCTACTGGTGAGTCGCACCAGCCACAATTTTACCAGCATTTGGCTAATGTTAAATGTTGCTAATTTTGAACCCTGCTTGCATGTACATGTCTTGAAGGGGAGTGCAAGGACGGTTGGTGTCCGGCTGATTGTGGTGGGCTGGTCTGGGTCTCAAAAGTCCAGGGCTGATTTTTTACCCCAGTCCTGGCCCAGCCCTAGGCTGAGATAAACATTTCTACTATAAATCATGGATGTATTAAGAGAAATGGATACAGTGTTTGACGCAAAGTCCCGTTCATTCCAATGAGACTTGCGCAGTGGCGCATAAAGCATTTATGGAGCTAAAAAAATACCTGGATCTTCCACTCTGTTTCCGCATTGTGCGGCCCATGACATCATGATGGACATGCGCACTAGCGATCCCCTGCCTCCCAGCCGTGCTTGCTCGCACACGCACAGACACAGAGGCATGCCTGCTACATGTCTGTTGGTTGCTTTTTTGTTGTAGTTTGTAAAAGGGTATATGGGTTTTGATGAGTGAAGAATTATTGATCGGCCATTGATAATTAGTTAGTTATAGTTATACTTTAAATAGTAGTTGTAATAATTGCTGATTGAACACAGTCAGTGCTCGAATTCACTGCTTTTTGTTCCTTTAAAGCAGACTGATCTCATGAATTGGCGTGTCATACACACGCCAATTTGTATTCCGTTTTTGCGTGTTATCAAAACGCAAATCGGCCACCATTGACCTACATTGCGAGTCAATTTCCACCATAGCGAGTAGTATAAAGGAACGGGGGATTGAGTAAGGAGGTAGGTTGGGGTGGCGGATGGGTAAAACACAGGACTTTCACCCTTTTCAGCTGTTTTTTTGTTTTTTTTATTTATTTTTTTAATAAGCCTTACCCAATGTTTCTTTCCTAAACCCAACCATTTATTGTTTTCCTAAGCGTGTTTTTGTCGTTATTTTCCGTGTTTTTGTCAGTTTTGTTACTAAAGCCTTTCCCTGTGTTCTTTTCCTAAACCCAACTTTTTTTTTTTTTTTTTTTAACAGGCGTGTGACGTTGTTCTCGCGATAGTACGTCGCGTTCTCGCGATAACACGCAACGTGGCGAGGCCACGTGGTGGGTATGTTTGCATCAGCTGTATACAGCGTAGGCATACATGTGGATAGCTGAAAATGCATACAATAACACGCCATTTGGCTTTATGAAAGTGCTGTGTATATTTACGCAAAGTCATGATGCCATGTTGCTTTAAAGAATACTAGATAGATTAGCCAAGTTAATTAAGATCTGTATTTTAAAGGGAACACCACCTAATGATACTTTTTCACAGTCAGGGTGGTGCCCCGTTTTGATTGTTTGTCAATTTGGTAAAGTACCCATATTCAAAGCTTTATTAATATTGATAAAACATCTTTGTTAATTTGCCAATAACTGAACTCTATTCCCAACACAAATAAGGCCTAAAATGCCCCAAAAAATAATCTTAAAAAAAAAGATAATACCAAGGATGAATTACAGCCATTATATCCATTATTACAGCTACAGGAACTCAGGAGAACCGTCATATGAGCCTGAAGTGCAGGGCAGCTATTAAGTGCGTTCATTTTGGGCAGTTGAATAACCCTGGATCCGGCTATTAGTGCATGTTACAACTTTTAAAAATAAGGAAAATGTCAGTTTTTGGACTGGTAAGTTGATGTACCTCAAAAAATATTATCCGCTGATATATAGACTTGTCTTTTGCCATGTAAAGTCTATGAGAAAAGTCATTCTGGGCCAGAGGGCATCATGTAATGTACCACTGTAGGCCGCTACGCCCTTGGTAGCGTCAAAGCCAGGCACGGTTCCTGGGGACTTGTTATAAATGAGCAAGATTGGTGAAAAAACATGGCCGCAATCAGTCAAAGAACATTGCAAAGGGCGGGGCTTAGCAGGAAAATTGGCCATTACTTACTGAAAAGACTCTTGCCATCCCATTCCCTTTTGACTCCATTCCACTTTTTCAGGGATGCTTTTGCTATCTGCTGCCTGACCACGCCCACCACACCTATTGCCTATAAATCAATGTGGCACCCTTTGACTCATTCTTTGCTCACTCTGCCGGCACTCCAATGCAACCTGTGTGAGTCTTCATGAGTTAACGCGAGTCAAGTTATCATTTGTCTGTTTTATGCAATGAGTTACTGTAACTTTGCTATGCTAACATGTGCATTGCTAACTGAATTCCATTGTTTGCCTGCCATGTGCCATAAGCAATGTGGATATATTGTTTGATATCTGAAAAGCCTGTGCATTTGTTTGTTTGCAGTATGTGTTAATTGACAACTTTCATTAATTGTATTATGTTTTTGTTATCACTTTCTGCAGCACACAGACAATGCAATGAATTCAAGTCACTCTGAAGGATACAATAAAATACCACTGGTGCTGCATCAAACCCTACCTTCTCCCTGCTTCATTCCTCACTCCATATCATCTGATGTCTTCTGACCGAGACTTTGCTCACCACACCTTCACTCCACCTGAACCATTCCAATCACCTTACAGTTCCTTCACTTACTAACGAATTGTCTAATCATTTGGTAACATAGCTTCAGTCTGTCTTGATGACTAGGCCTACAAAAACATTTTGAGCTCAACCCATAGGGGGCACCAACAATGGCACAAATACGTACCTCAAAACCTGGTGTACAGAATTTCTCAAATATTTGTGCACATGTTCTGGGAGCGAGTATTAACTAGAATCTGAAGTGTCATTGATTGGTGAATGTGGGTGTGGCCTATTTAGCATTATATGCCTTAGTATGCCTTTTTCTCAAGTTGCTGTGGGTTGGAACGAGCTTGAGACATAGAAAATGTCACACATAACTGGAAATGATGTGCTAATGCTTCCCATAAAATACGATGCCATTCGGTGGCACTATAATTTAACACCAAAGTGAAAACTTTGAAAGGCCACACCACTCGCACAGTGAGTCCAATTGACTTGAAATTTGTCACAAGTCCAGCTCAACGTGCTCTACCAAAAAGCCTCTTGCACCATAAAAGTCCGCCATGATGGACTGTTTTGGCTAATTTGCATAATGTGAAAATCAGCAATATGAACAGTAATATCAATAGACTTTTATATTTAGAAACTTATAAATTTTTTATATGATTTATATTCTCTATCTTAGAAGGAGTCCTTAGCTCAAAAACAATTGAGAACCACTGGGCTACTTCCTCTAACAGCCTCACAATCACTCCCTGTTTTATTCTCAGAGAACAAAAGGGAACTGATGGAAACAAAATCAAATAATGCAAGCTTTTATCCTCCAGTCGTTTGTTAACAACACAGCTAATTGCCCTTCTTTCCATTATTTATTTGCCAGCGCTTCCTGTCCTCACCTCAGCTAACCCTTTATTTCTCTCACATTCATTCCTGGACTAAGATGATTACTTTTTTGTTTAAGGTTTAACAGTTGTGTCACAGATCAATCAATCAATGTTTGTCTTAATAGAGGTCCTCTTGAGTCCATTCTGAAAATATGTTTAAATGTATGACAACCAGGCAACAGTACAGTACAACACAGTTTCACAGCTGTTGTTTATACCCAAGCTGCCAGGCAACTTGGCTATAAAGCAGTTGATAACTGCTTGTACCCAAGCCCACATGTTAAAATTGACCTGATGGGGGTCTTTAGGTCTAATGCTTGGTCTTTCAAAGAGTGTAATTTCTACTGGGGAAGAAGGTGACATGTCTCCCCCACAATTAAAGTTTTGAGTTATATTTACTCACTAAAATCTCTCTATGCAGAATCTTAAGATGTGCTAGTATCGTAGGCCTATATACTATAACTAGACTACTAACACAGTCTGCAGTGGACAACTTATCTCTCCAGTGCAGGGATAACCACCTAACCCTGAACATCTCTTAAACCAAGGAGATGCTCATAGATTTCAGGCGCTCCTCCACCAGCCCCCCTGCTCTTGAGGTAACCTAGATGCCATATAGCCAGACAATAGAGAGACTGGAGGAAGAGTATAAATACCTTGGTTCAATCATTGATCACATGACTATTTTTTCACTTTTTTTGTGACATTCAAACAATGTGACAACGGACACTGACAGTTCAGTGGTGTAAATCTTAAACTGTTGAATTTCTAAAAACAGCCTAGACTCAAAACATCTCAATATTTGTGTCTGTTTACCCCTTTACTCCTATCCACAGGTTTTTTGGGGGTTTTTTTGTAACTATTTATTAATTATTGTGTATGATTATTGACTATTAAATGTTGCATGTTGTGTCTGAATGTGCCTGACCACAAATGAAGTTCCCTCGCGGGAAATAGCATTCACATATTTAAAGTAAAACATCTTCCAGTAAGTCATCTCAAGCCTTGATCATACTTTTCTTTCACAACAAGAGGCTTGTGCAGTATATTTTAAGAGAGATGCCGAAATCTACATACAGACAGCACAGGCTGCACAATAACCACACTCAAAAAGGGGATTAAAGCTGTTGTGAAGTTCCATGACACTTCATGGTGATACATTAGCCTATATTTGCATATTTGTATTGGTTACCGAGCATTTCCCCCAACACAGTACTTTCCTTTTTATATGTTAAACCTTTAATTCACCTCACCTACTTATATGCTGGGTTGTTGTAGTGTGGACTGTCAAATAAGCAAAGAAATGTCTAGAAAAAATATTTACTTAAAAACCTAATCCATTTCCTTACTTTTTCTCTATTCTCTCTTTTCCAGAAATCCAAGTGTGGCCACTAAGCACTCTTTACTACCATTTTATATATCTCTTTAACAGAAATAGGACTTCTCACCACCTTTTTCTCATTTCCTCCCCCCTTTTCTCTCCCGTGAATGCAAACCAAAGATAACCTCTAATAAACTAGTCATTTATATTTTCCTGGATCTCTCTCTCTCTCTCTTTCTCCCACTATATTTTCTTCCACTCCCTCAGCAAGCAGAGGATTATTCCTTGTAGATTAACAGCCTGACTTTGTCTTCCTGGTCTCTACCCTTTTTTCTCCTTTTGCTCCTCTCATCTCTCTTTTATAGCTATTCCTCTGCGTTAATTTCACCTATATTGCTACTTCTTATTATTCGTCTCTCTCTTTTTCTGTCTGTCCTCGCCATCAGGGAACAGTAGATTACCCCCAGTGAACTACAGTAGTGGTGTGATTAGCAGCAGTAGTTAAGATGACAGAGCAATCATCTGAACCTATATGGCTGCAGAGAAAAAGGACACTTGGTATTACACAAGCGGCTTTGATCACAGGAATAAATGCCAGCCTCTACTGTTCCTGTGTGTGTGTGTGTGTGTGTGTGTGTGTGTGTGTGTGTGTGTGTGTGTGTGTGTGTGTGTGTGTCTAACCAATGCATGCATGCATTTGTGCATTCGTATACCTACTAAAACCTACTCCAACATAGGCTACACTATCAAAACCTACTGTTTTATAAAAATACAAAAAATACATTTGTTACTTACAATTTATTTAGGGCATTTATCCACCCCCACTTCACTTCAGCTCCTGTTTTTATTTCCTCTGTTGTTTCTAAGTGCTAATGCCACTCAAGTGCCAACCAAAGCAGCCTTAATCAATTCACTGTCGTCAGCGGCAATGACGCCTTTCAACTCTCTCCCTTTTAAATGAGATTTGCAATAGAAAAGAGGCACCAGCCAGCTGTATTCAGTGGCAGGAGGCTCCTTCAGCCCTCTCAAGTCGCCTGTCTGTGATGTGTGTGCATGTGCGCGTGCATCCCTGTTTGTGTTTATGTACACTATCTCCAGTGTTAGATGCAGCAGATGCTTCAGCAGAGAGGAGCCACACATCAGCCTTGATATTCTTTCATTAGCATATCAGCATTCCCTCTTTTTCTGCCTCCCTCCCTCCCTCCTTTACTCACGCTGTCAGAAATTGATGATCTGCAATTACACAGCATGTGTCAGTGCAACTAAACATCATTTAATAGCTCCAAGCTGACAGTACATGACTGAGCAAGCGGAGAAGCCCCACTGTCACAATAAAAGTACCATGTTTTCTAGCATGTCCTTGTACACAAGCCAAATGTGCTGTCATGTGGGGAAAAAAAAGTGCATATTAAATATTCCACACCTATCTTGTACATGCTATGCATACATGCATGTATAGGAATGTCGCATTGATCACATACAGAGGATGTAAGGCATGCTAATGCCACAGTCGAGATATAAATATTTAAGGTATATTATCATTGTTTTACCTTAGGCACAATAGTTCATGAACCATGAAGTCACTTTTACTGCGTTAAAAAAGAAACCCGAATGTTTAAACTATTCAAGATGGCAAGCCGCACAATGCTCATGACAGTGCCTTAACTCCAGCTTTATGGACTTGTATATTGTGTTACACTCATGCTGGCGAACGTTAAGTTTATAGTAAACTTATCTCCTGATACAGTATCACTATAATATTCAAATCCCACGAGAAATTAACAATAACCTTACTAACTTTAAATGACACATTTGTATTAACGTTACAGACGCAGACTAGGTTACTTTAGTAATTACAGTAGCTTCATGCAGTTAATATTACTTACGAAATGCGACTTCAGGGGATGCTGAGGCTTTATCGAACAAAATCCCTTAATTTTGTTTGCGGGAGACACTTGAAAATAAAGTGAGCACACAAACATACAGACACACACATACATGCCCCACATACACACATAAAACACGTTCACACATGCTAGGTGCTCTGAACTGTAGAGTTGTCCCTAGTCTGTAGGCTACTATGCGCTGTAGTGAAGCGCGAGCTTCAACTATCACCTGCCATGTGATAGGCACGATGCCTTCAGGAGCGCCTCGTAATACCTACTTTGCTCAAGTGCCTGGCAGTTTTATATTGGACCTTTTTGTTATAGCCTAATAAAAAATCGGGATATGATGCGCAATAACTAGCTTATATCGGTGAATGAATACAGGTGCAATGCAAGTAGGTCAATTCCGTAACTATTACTTTTATGCAAACCCAAATACTTGCAAAAGTGTCTAGGCTTAATTGAGGCTACTGGTCTAACAAACAGCAAAGTTGATACTTTACACATAATGACAATCAATATTGAAATGCCACACTGAAATATACATTACATAGCCTACTTGTGCTATTATTCGTAATATGATATTGATATTCTGACCAACTTATTTACAAATTTGTTGCTACATTAACGGTACCACAATATATAAAAAGTAAAATAAATCCGATACTACATGTAGGCAGCACAATAACAGTAGAAGATAATACGAGTAATTTGCTGGATAATTTGACATTTAGGGACATTAAACTCCATACCCTTCCAATACGTTCTTCAGGTTGCCTACCTAACAAACTCACAAAAAAATACTACAGAAATGACACAGACAACTAGGCTAGGCCTGTATCCCCTCAAGAATATATGTTGATACGCGATTATTAACTCTAATGGAACAGACACTACGAGTCTCTACTGAAGATGATAATAATATTTAGGTTTTTTTCTAGTATCTTTAAGAGGTTTAGACAACAATTTGTAAACATATCTGTCACAAACAATAATAGAGCAAATATACAGCCTCAACAGCCAACATCAACCGCACAACATGGGAAATAAAACTGTATGAATTTAACTTTTACATCCTATGATGTTTTAATATGACTCAACACTGTCATCTAGTGGCACAATGTATGTTTGCAATACACAGCACTAAAATAACAATACTATCTCTTTTGACATGTAAATGCATAGCATTTGCTTCTGGTGTAACTGATTTGTAGCCTATATTTTATGTAAAAAAAAAAAAGACAGCAGAGAAAAACCGACTGAAGTATAATTTACACATTCCATCCAAAATATCATTAAATATATATTGTTGCCATTTTTGTCTTATATGAGTAAGTATACTTTGTATTACATAAGTTATAGAACTTATAACATCACTACCCTACATTGTATGTGGGTTTTAGCAACTTACACTGTTTCACTTCCACAATGATACCAGTCAGTGTGTGGAGAGAACAGTTACAGGTCAGATGGACAGGTAATACAGGTAAACAATACCAAGAAAATACAGCAATGTATATTAATGTATACAAGTAAATGTATATGTTTTTAAACCATATTAATCCACCTTACTTTGGTTTAACCTGTAAACTACAAATAAGGTGACTGTTAACTTATTCCAAGCCTGAACAATTACAGAAGCCTGCATTTAATGTTACATAAGCCAATTATACGGTGTAAAATGGAGACAAAAGACAGCAAACAACATCAATATAAGCATTTGCAGTTGTGGGATGATGACATGGAAAAAACACACACTCTAAAGGGCAACTAGTTAAAATAACAATAATATACATGATATCTAAACTTTGCGCAGTGGAGATAGTGTAACAACATCAATATAACCAATGTCATCAATAACCAGTCTGTGTCAGATACAGCCACACAAATGACACAGTAAAACATACAGTTGCAGAAATTGCAGTATTCATAGTTTCAACATAAATTATGTTATATTATAGCTTTATTGTTAGAAAATATAGAAAAAGCATACAACACAATAAAAGGAAGACTATACACACACACACACACACACACACACAAACACACACACAAACAGCTATACCAGTGTTCCCACTTAGGTGACTGGATCGCACAGCACAGACAGTTGTATGATGATGGAATATTTAAAAATGAAAAATAAAAACATAAATATACAATATAAAATAATAACATAAGTAAGTGAAGAGAAATAAACCAATGTGTCAAAATACAGTAAGAGGGTACAAGGCAAGCGCGCTTGTACGCCTATCACTCGCTACCACCACATGACTCGTAATGCAAATACACACAAGTAAAAAAAACAAAAAAAAACATAAAAGTAACCTCCGCATTCCGTTATACAATGGCTATCATTGGTCAACTAGCACGCTCATCATAGTTCCCCAGCCTGAACTTTTGTCTGATTGGCTAGAGAGGCACCTACCGCGGTAGCACCAACGCCATTGGTTAAAAAACTAGGTTAGTGGTCCGACAGGCATGACGGTGAAGAGAAACTGGGTCACCGATCGAAAATCGTTTATGTCACAGTTCTGTGGGTTGCTATTACATATTACCAGTGGCTTTCAATGGATAGGCCAATCTCATTGGATATACTGTAAGTATAAAATGAAAACAAGCCTACAGGTTATCGAAATTGCATCTTGGTGACGTTGCTGGGTTTTAATCCATGATGGATGTGTCGATGTTTTCACAGCGTTATGGTCATGTCAGTGTGGTTTTCTAGAGCAGGAGGAGGGACGTTAGCTCGCTGGCCATGTCTTGACAGTTCCTTAGCTAGTAGCAGTAATGCTAAGATTGGTCAACCAACGGGAATAAATGCTGTTATGGATAACAGGTGGGGAAACCGCTCCAAATATGACAGACTATCTTTAACCGTTGTCAGCAATTATCGAGACTCGAAGGAAGCTCGTGCATAGGTAGGTGCTTGTTAAATGTTAACGAAACTTGACCTACATGCGAGCGACTCAGTGAACAATGCTATCCAATGCTATCACGCTAGCAATGTAAACAGGCCTTGGTGGGTATCTGGCACACGGTTTCCTCAGCAGCATCCATCCTGCTGCTATGTCATCATCGCGAATACAGTACGTGTGATTTCAACCCATAAAGAGAACTTAGGTTGTTTTCGAAACAGCAGGCACATGTTTGTTTATAAATTATATTGACACAGTGTTGGCATTGGCAGTGGAAGTGTGGCGACCGCTCGGTTTCGCTGTCGCCGCAGTGTTGCCCAACGAAGATCATGATATTGGGCTTTGGGATTTGGTTACATTGTGCACCATTGTGCCATTTGTTGTGTGAGCTGCAGCAGGGCATCCCAAACTTGGGCTCAGGGAGAACCATTAGATGGTTCCAGGAGGTCTCCAACAGGATGAGGAATAGTTGCGTATCGTTATTTCATTTTCTGAGTCATACTAATCAGCACGTATCCTCACAAGGGGGTCCGTGTTCTGTTGTGGATTCATTCGGATCCTTGATGTGAAAATACTGGTGAAAATGTTGATTCTGTCAACATTTTTATCTTTATGTTGATATATTTTAGTTGCCTTTTATGGATTGTTAAAGGTGCAACTTGTGTTTTGCAACCAACTTGTGCAATATTCGTTCTCAAAATCTGCATCAACAACAGTGTTATTAGTAGTTCATAATTAACCTTTTCGTGACCGTAAAGACATCCAGTGTGAACTTCAGACTTGGACTGACAAGTGTTATGTTGCTCATCGAGAGTAAGCAACCTACACTAGTTCTTATCTGTATTGATTGATGTTGCCATGAAGGCATTTCGATAACAGAAGTTTGTTGTGATGATTTAGCAGGGCCCCGCTTAACCACCCTGTTGATCATGAAGACGAAACGACAAAAGAGTTAATTTCTGCAAAGAAACCGAGTGTTCTTGAAAGTTAAAAAAAAATGTTAATTCGATTAAAACAAATAAGGGGATATGTGAGGGAAAGGGATGTTGTAGCAGTAGGTGGTATCCTGCTGTGGTGTATCTAAGAGTTTTGGTGATGATCTGGCTACAGCCTGATGTTGGACTACCCTAAAGCCTGGGTGATTTTTGTTATCATAACTAAAAGTATGTCCTTATTCCCTTTCCCCACCTGACTCCTGAAATGTTTGCCCCTGTACTTCAGCCCTCTCCAAGGTTTATTTTAATTTCAGAACATGCACTGCATGGGTACGAAATGTAGGCTAATGTCTCCACATTCTTGATCGGCAGAAACGATTTTTGCTTGTTTGGGATCAGACTGGCCAGCGTATTTGAAAAAGTTAAGTGAACTTTGTTGTCTTTTTTTACCTTTTTCCCCTGAGTGAAACGAGGCTAACCGCAATCTCAACCAGCACAAGCGCATGTGTCACTTGAAGTGCCTCCCTCCCTCCGTCCCTCTCCCCCCCTCTGTCTTACCCTGAAAATTCACCTCAAAACGCATCGAAAAAGCAAACACAAGATTTTTGTGGAACTTCAATGGGGAATAAATATTAACAAGACGGATAACAACATTGAACACTACACAAACAGTAATTATTTTTTTTTCATTTAAGGCGATTCATTTTTCATAGTAACACAGGAGGTGCCGGATCCAATAAAAAAGGTTATGGATCCAACGTCGGAGGTGCCGGAATATGTTCCGGCGTGTTCCAGCTCAAATTAAGCCCTGGTTACTTGGCTGTGTGCGTGCTGTCATGATGTGTAAGCACATGAAATATAGTTGGTTTTGTGTGGTAGGTGTTGGTTGGCTGTCATGCGTTTTGCACCCCGACCTGTTGTCACCATATTCCGCTGGGGTGCACACCGAGCCTGTATGATGATGCGAATATTTGTAAAGCGGATTTGCATTGTGCTTAAGAAATCATGGCTTTTTTTTGTTTTGGTGATAACTCTCACTCTCTGTTTGCTCGTTATATAGAGTTATTGCACATATGCTTATTTACAGTATGGAATCCAATTTTAGTCCTGTAGAGTGTTGGAAGGGGGCGGGGCAGCACTGTGATGGCTCTGGTGTAGAAGCTGTAATAATATGGTATATTTGTTAAGGTCATAGTAATTGTGCATTGTACATTTTGGTACATTTTGACGTATGTAGGTACGTGTAGATATGGACCCTACACCGTAGCCTGACGTTCACCTCTCAATCATTTCCGGGTTTTCATTTTTTTGTATTACGTCACGCGCAGAACGTACGCTTAAGACGGCGTCTCTTCGGTATGTTCCAAGGCAATTTTTGGACCTCGGGGAGCTGACTGATCAGTCCGACTGCCTTCTCTGCCGACAGCCGTCGGGTTGGTGTGTCAAGGGCTTAAGAGATATGCTACAACAAAGCAGACGCCAGCTCAAGTACAGTATAAATCTCAGGCCACTTACGTAGGCAAAATCGAAAGCTCTGCGTAGAGCACATGCAGAAGCATAAATCCCCCTTGAATCTTTTTTCTACATTTTAAGTGAAAGGCCAAACAGAAGAAAACAAAGAGTAACAAAATACATATGCAGGTGGGAAGAGTTGATGGAAATCTTGAGTACGTACCTGTAGTTTCGGGCAGTTTCAGTGACCTGGTCAGCCTCATTCTCTCATTTTAAAGGCCCGGTCACGGCTGCTCCAAATTGTTAACTTGTCCGCTGACACACCAGTGCTGCTCAGGTAGGCACCGTAGCCCGGGCTTTAGACTTACGTCAGAGCTAGAGCTTAGGGACGTCCCACCGGGCCGGGAAGATGAAAACTTTTTTTTTTTTTTTTTAAAACGCCCACCTAACCGCATTAAAAATAAAACCGACGGCACATTTTGTGTAGCACACAGTTCCCCCCACAGAGCCCCGAAGAGATGCTACTTTCAAATCTTGCTAGCTTTTTAACATTACCAACCCTGCCTTTTACTATGAAGAGTCAAAACTCTGCAACAGCAAATCAAGTCAGGTTGAGAATTTACTTGTGGTGGTGGGTGGCACATGATGTGACGGCGCAGCGCATGATTGCTGGATTCAGTAAAAACTAGTCAAACGAAGGTTTATGAACTATTTATTGAAAACAATGACTAGGCTATATAACATTAACAGATAATTTCGGAATAAATAACTATTTACATATCAGACTAAAAGATGATGAAGTGTAGCCATGATGTGCTTTGTCAAGTGAATCTGGTTGGTTTGTCAAATGTAGCAGATAAAATACCTGATTACTAGGGGTGGGCAATATGGACAAAAAATAATATCTCAATATTGTTGCCGATTTTGATGATAACGATAATTAGACGATATCCAGTCACGCTGGGCTTCTTTAAGTGTGTCAGCCAAGTCTGGAGAAGCTTGTTTGCAAGCATTTTCATATTAGTCTTTGTTCATGAAAAGAACCATCTAACGGTCGAGTGTCTTGAGCAGGGATTTTAGAGACGGCTTGTCCACTGTGTTGAAAGACACCATCTCTTTGGCAATGAATATGTGACTGCTTCAGTACTTTTCCTTCCATCTAACACTCTTGTGTTTGTGTTTTATGCCCTTGTTAAATGGATAGTTGTGATGTGGAAGGCCAGACTGTCCCCCTTTTCGCTCTACGGTCCATCTGTGCAGCAATGGAGGCATGATATTTTCGAAGGTGGGCTTGCAAGTTAGTTTGTATACCACCTTTTGCCATGATTCCTTTCCTGCAGTGTTTACACATTGTTTACAGCTATTATAAACACATAAGGTAAAGTGAGCCAAACTAGCATTACTAAATGTGTGTTCACTCTGCCAACATTGATTATGTTCACACCACCACCACTTTGAGCTGCGTTTGTTATTATTTCTGCCAAAGTTATGAAAAAGTAATAGTTAGTTGATCTCACAACATCACTCCCTTATTCCCAACATTTTGGAATTTTATCAAACTATTTACACTGATATCAATAAAATCTTGTCCCACCTCTTCAAAACTATTTCCATCACTGGTCAGGGTGGTGTTTGTGATTTGGGAGATTGGGCGGCTAAATGGCTGCTTTGATGTTTCATCAATAGGCTTGCTGGCTGCTTCCTGACTATTTGAGTGGGTGTAAAGTGTAGAACAGGGAAACAAAGCTCAATGGCTTGCTGACTCACTGACAAAGTAGAAGTACGTAAGTGGTGGATGGAAATTGAGGCTGGCTGGTTTTGAGACCATAGAGACTGGCTGACCCAGTTTCCACTCCAGCACCAGTTCCTTTCAGTGTTCAATCATGACATAGGCCTAGTGGTTCCCCCACCCCTCTAGCCCAGAGCTTAGTCCCAGCCTGGCTCACCAAGCCTGTCGTAACCTAGAACTCGGTATGCTTACTTCAAAAGTGCTTCTTGAGCTTTGCATTTTGTTGTTCCTGTACATTAAACATTTAGATGGCTTTAGATTTTTTCAGAACTTTTATAGAATTCAGTCACGGTTTTCTTTAAGGTTAAGAATCTTAAGAGATTGTGTACTTGTATTTAAGATTTTCTTTTAATTTAATTGATCAGGTAGCCTCTTGTTTGTCTGAATAGCAAATTGGTGCATACATCTAATGCCGATGGTTGCACTACGACTACTTCTACTCCTGCTAGATTGTGTTCTGCAGACACACAATAACACTCCAGAAACAACCTGACACATTTTCACATTTAAATTAAAAAAGTTAAGGTAAGTATGACTCCTACTTGAGTAACCCAAAATTCACACCAGAAGCGAGAATTCAGTGGAGAGCAATGGCTACGGAATTGGCAATCTTTCCAATTTATGGATTGATTGTTTGCCCAACCGCCCAGCCTGAACAGTGATTGTCTAATCATAGTTTTACAACCATAACTAGGCACAGCAGCTGTCCAGCTCTTCAATTTTTCAACATGTTGAAGTAGTGTACATGGGGCTTAAGACTGTGCACGATATATTGTTTCAGCATATAGTATTATAGTATATTCCTGATATAGTCGCAGGATGTGTGATGTCACACATCGTGCTGAACTCGAACATTCCTCATTTTCTATGACTAATCCAGTGTTTCCCATTAAATAGCTACAGACTGGGTGAGCCCATCACAGTTTCATAATGGACAGGAAATATTTTTCCACTTCTCGACGGGTGGGGGTCTGTGCGGTCTGCCAAGGGGATTCCACTCGACTCACGGCCGCTCGGTATGGGAGGTTCCCCTCGTCTCCACAGCTCTGTCTCGGTGGGCGAATTTCCACCATGGCGGTGCAATAGCCATAGGCTGGGACCGGCTCTAGTTTGACTTGAAAAAACTCGGGGTGAAGGTGGCTCGCCATTGATATGTGTTGGTCAGTATGTCTGCTTGACAATCTCATTTTTGCAGCAATAAAATTGAAGTGAGATGAACAAACAGAGAAATGTATCTTTTTAGATAAAACTGATGTTGACAAAGTATCCTTTTGGGGACATCATTTCAATTTGGGAAAAATTTGAATTTGGAAATTTTTGTGATATGAGACTAGATATCGTCTTAGATTTTGGATATCATAATATGACACAAGTGTTGTCTCTCCTGGTTTTAAAGGCTGCGTTACAGTAAAATGATGTCAGTTTGTGAACTTACCATACTGTTCTAGCTGTTCTATTATTTACCTTTACCCACATAGTCATTAAATCCACGTTACTGATGATTATATATCAAAAATCTAATTGTAAAAATATTTTGTGAAAGCACCAAATGTCAACCCTACAATATTGCCGCAATATTGATATCGAGGTATTGGGTCAACAATATTGTGATATTTGATTTTCTCCGTATCGCCCAGCCCTATTGCAATATATTGCAGAATATTTCAATATGTTTTAAAATCGCAATAATATATCGTATCGTGACACAAGTATCGTGATGATATCACATCGTGAGGCCTCTGGTGATTCCCACCCATAATGCACAAGTGAAGTATATATGTATGTGCAAGTGAAGTATATACTGTATGTATGTGCAAGTGTTTAGTACCTGTATATATGTATGTAAGTGAAGTATTACATTTTGGCCAAGGCGGCTTCTCATACATCAGCGTATTTTCAAACTTATGAATGTGGTGGGCGAGGAAGATGCAGCGATGCTCTGCCCGGCTACAATTTACCATTAAACAAACAAATAATTTCCAGTCAGTGCATAAGGTCTGTGTGCGATTTTAGCAACACTACCAGTTGAAATGTACGCACTACACAAGTGAGCACACAGTGCACTCCATATAAGTGCACTCACGGAAGTATCCGAATTGAGACCCACTTTAACTCCGCCATGTCTCATCTCATCACCCTAAAAAACACAACGTGCTCAGTCTATAAACTCCGTCTTTATAAACAAACATAACCTTATGTTAATCACGTTGCCATATTGCTTATTGCTAATGCAATACAAGTTGGTTTTAGTATAGCTTGCTGTTGGCATTGCACACTGTTGCCATAATGTGTCATAATATTTTTATATATTGTGAAAGATTGAATTTGCACTTGACTTACTTTTATCTTCGTCTCTCTCCAGGGGTAGACGAGTTTCACCAGCTGCTTAAGGCTCAGGATCATATCGGAGCAGACTGACCACATCAAACCGGATGAAACTAGGTCGGGCTGAATCAAACCAGACAGACCAGAGCAGAACGGAGCAGACCAGACTGATCGAGACTATACCCAGCCCGTCCACGAGGCCTGTTACAGTTTCCTATCCAGGTAACTGAAGCACCTCTGTTCCGTGTGCATGCTGCTCCCACTCATATTTCCGAGAGGATGAATTTGAACCAAGCCTACTGATCTTATGCATCAGTCTTACTCATGTGAGAACTGCCAGGAAGTTGAATGCATAAACAGAAAATACAGAGGTTTTTGGTACCTTTTCATCCTACTGGCTACTCCCACTTTAAGGGCCTAAGGGCCTTTTTATACCTAAAAGGGGCTTTATCTGCAAGTTTGGGAACCACTGGGTTGCACCATGGCAAACTTGTCACTAATTAGCAAGGTTATTATAGTTTTGCATTTTTCATTAGTTTTTATTTTTATTTCGTTTTGACTTTTTGTTTTCAAATTCAGTTTAGTTTTGATTAGTTTTTAAAGTGGGTTTGCTAGTTTGAAAATGCTTAGTTTTAGTTTAGTTTTTATTATTTTAGTCTTTTTTTTTGTAATATGGGTTATTTGTTGGGGGGGCAAGATTCAAAAAGGTCAGAAAAAAGTACTGTGTAATAATAACTCAACAAAAACATTATACAATTTTAGAAACATGTATTCACAATGTATTCAACAATAACCCCTGTACATAAAATGTATTTGATGAGCACAAATATGTAAACCGTCTACACGGCGCAGTAAGTGCAAAATGTGTAAGTGATGTGTTCCAGGAAAAAAATAGCCAATGGACTAAAGAAGACATACATCAACAGGTGTTTTGAACTTTGGTTCAAGTAAAGTGGCGAACTTTTTGAAGTCAATCGAATCACACAGTTGTGTAGCTAGACATCCCAGTATCAATACACATATTAACCCACGCTTCCTCACGCTTTTAGTGTTCATGCGTATTTACTAACCAGCAGCTATCGGGTCGCCGGTGAAAGCACGCCTGTAGTGTTCTCTGTCCTGTGGTTGTCTCTGTCATGCTGCCTGGCCCTGTACCCATACATCCATGCCCTGTACCGGGGATAGCTTCTGTTTCGGGGGAAGGGGGCTTTGCGTTCTCCTTGCCCTGTCACTGCTTTTTAAGGTAAGCTAGGTTAGCCTCCTTGTGCGCGCTTCTCAAATATGCTTTCAAATTCGTGGGATTTTTCCCTTTAATAAATTGTCCACATATTTTACCACCTTCTACTGCAAGGCACTTGCTTTCATCTGACACGGTCATAATCAAATAGGTCTGTCAGTACCCAATCCGTTCCAACTGCACAATCCGTTCTGCGCATGCGCAAGATGTTCGCGCATGCGCTGTGGTACGATGATTTACGACACTGATTTACGATCTGTTCCCACACTAGCCTCCACCGGGGAGCTAACGTTAGTTTAGCTAATAGCTCATTCACGTTAGTTTAGCTAATAGCTAATTTGGGCGGACCGCTAGGTGATTATAGCGGTCTGCCGCTAGCCTCCACTGGGAAGCTAACGTTACTTTAGCTAACAGTTCATTTGGCTAACCGCTAGCTGATTGTAGCGGTCTGCCATCCGTCAGCCTCCACAGTTAAGCTAACGTTAGTTTAGCTAACAGCTAATTCGGCTAACCGCTAGCTGAGACAGCAGTTCTGCTTTACTTGTGCTCATTTAAAATACAATCACTCAATACTTGTCTTTATTGTTACTGTAAAGTCTTAATTTTGCTGTAGCCTGCTTTTCCCATTATGTTTGACTTAACGTTATTTTAGACTGAATCTAGCTGTCCGTTCTGCCTGCACGATCCGTTCTGCGCATGCGTTATTTGTCGGCTAGCGGTTAGCCGAATTAGCTGTTAGCTAAACTAATGTTAGCTTGGGTGGAGGCTAGCGTGGAACAGATCGGGCAGGTCGTAAAACGGTATTATCATCTGCGCATGTGTGAACATCTTGCGCATGCGCAGAACGGATTGTGCAGGTGGAACGGATCGGGTACTGACAAGGACTCTGCCGGTTTCTTCGGACTTTCGGTACCGCCATGATGACAGGCGAGGGGTGTTGTGTTCAATTTGACGTTGAATGTCGGAATTTCTGGGTTCCCAGTCAGAAACTATATGTTTACGGCATAGACTGAATAAAGCAGGTCTATGGTCGGAAATGTCAACTCTGAAAGATATAACGTCATATGCTCTGTTGAAGACCTTGACAAAGGCAAAAACTAAGGACATTTACTCCATTATTTTATTTTAGTTAGTTTTTTGTAATGCCTCGTTTTTATTTTTATTTCAGTTAACGACAATGTTTTTTCCCACCTACTTTTCGTTATTTCGTTCGTTGTCGTTAACGATTATAACCTTGCCAATTAGGGGATGTGCTAGAAAAAATTTCAGCGCTGAAGGACTTGCTGGTGATTTATTTAGATTTCTTTAATGAATGTAAAATGTCTCAAAATTTAGATTTTTTTGTAATAAACCATGCCCACTTAAATAAATTATTAGCAAACTTTATTGGCTGAGACACAACCCTAGATTGTGCACAGCGAAGTTTGTACGAATCCGAGATATCATCTTTTTGCATTTGTGGCTCCCCCTCGCAATGCGCTTGTAAATGTAGGCTTAGTTAAGACTCTTGAACATGTGTCTTGAATTTTAGGTTGATGCCTCAAAGCGTTCATGAGATATGGCAAATTCTCTAAAATGACTTATCTTTATACATTTTTTTTTTTTTTTACAATCAACACTAATTTACGTATTAAAATTGCTTTGATAAGATCAGCAAAGTCTGTAGATTATTTTGACACCGTTTTTGGGACGATAGGCCCAGCGGTCTTATACTAGTAAAATCTTACATAATTGAGAAAAAATAAATAATTTTATTTTTTAGAGCAAAAGACCATTAAAGCAAAGATGCAGAAAAATAGCGAGATTAAACTGATGAAAGAATTCAGACTTTAAGCCATACAGTTTGGTAAGTTCACAAAATGACATCATTTTATTGTAATGCAGTTTGTAAAACCAGGAAAGACAACACTTGTGTCATATTGCAATATCCAAAATCTAAGACGATATCTAGTCTCATATCACAATATTGATATAATATTGATATATTGCCCAGCCCTACTCCTAAGGTTGTTAATCTTCTTAACATTAGGTCAGATTCAGTTGATAAAAATACCACAAGTTAATTTAAATACTTTTCTGGGTTGAAATAAGGGAATGGGAACACACATGACACATCACTATGACTTGTGTCTGTCATGTAACTGATATAGTATGACCTAAATCTCCTTGGAAAATATTAACTGTGACATACTGTACATATACATGGAGTTACTGAGACAATAGTGGTTTCCTGTTCGTTCTGCTTCCACATTTGACCTCGATTCCATGATGTTTGCCGCATTTTTCGAGGTCACTAAAACTGTGTGTCTGTGTTTTCTTTCATTGTTTTGATTTTGAAGTTTTTACTCCGTTTCAGAATAACGCCTTTCCTGCTGGGACTGACAGTTAATTGTAAATGTGATGTTGTTGTGTGTTCACAGTTGTGGGCTCCAGAGTGGATGGAAGGAGATGATTTTAACACAGAGGCTGTGATGAACATCTGTGGTGAGTGTGACTTCTTATTCTGCCATTAAACTCTCCCTGTTACAACAGCAAATGAGTTTGACCCATCCCACGAAATATGCATGTCTGAAACTCGCTCAACTTTGGATATTTTCCACAGAGGCCACTTTGATCTTGTCTTTTAACTTTAATGGGGATTTCTTGTTGGCCAGTTCTGCAGTCAATATAGATAACATGGCTAACCCATCATGTTATTATTAATTAGTTACATATTTGAACACGCACACATTGCAATCAACAGCCCCACATGATAAATACTGGAGTGCTTATTAAAGATGCAGTAGGTAAGTCTTATAAAACTAACTTTCTGTCACATTTGCTGAAACTGACCCTATGTTCCAGTAGAACTACATGAATTATGTAATATAAAAAAATACAGCTCCTCTGGCACCACCTACAGCCTGTACTGCGATTGGCAAAATTCCACCGCTCCTGGTTGATTTTCTCCAATCAGGGCCACAGGGGGTGTCTATCTGCATGTTAATCACTGCTCAGGCACGTACACGCATATATAGCGTTCTCCCCTCCCCCTTCCCCGCGCACGAGCTGCAGAAAAATTTCCCAAAACTCCGGTGGGGTTGTGGCTTTTCAGAGGTGGCGTGAGCTCCGGAATTTTAAAGATCTGAAGAACGATGCAGACGTAGCCACATTTCTTCTTGACAGGTAACATAATTATCATGAATGATTTATTTTTCACTTGGTTATTAGTAGTCAAAAGTCCACAAAGCTATGTTGGTGAGGATGATAGTAACGTTTGCAAAGTGGTCGGTCAGATATGATGCTGAAATGGCTAACACTAGCCTGCTAGTTACCATCGCTTTTACTGTTGGTGAGTAAAGTTAACATTGTGTTATTGTTTAGTTATTGAAAATAACTAAACAATAACACAATGTTGTCTGACATGCCGGCAGTTCTGTCAAACTCCCTTGTGTGGGAGGGGCTTAGGAGACGGTTTGGGCTGCAGCAGAAAGGGGGGAGGGACTGAGAAGTTGTCGATGTTCAAATTTGTTAGCAAAGTCCTGGCTCTTCACAATCTTACCTACAGCAGCTTTAACCTAGATCACTTATGCGTGCCATATTTAAGAGTAACTGTCCTTTCTATGTTATTTACATTTTCTTCTGTGACATGCGTTTTAATTATACATGGAAACAGTCTGTACTGCACTGTGTTTTTATATTTCCTTTATCTGTCGACATAGGAGCCATTTCAACCAAAGTAAAGAAAGCGTGTTTTCTAACAATATCCCACAGATCTATTTAATTTATTTTCACTCCTAAAGGTTTTACCTTATTACGAAACACCTGTAGCCCACCCATTTCTTACCTACTCCATTCCGAAAAGTTGGTTAGGCATGGTTATGCTGAATGAAAGAGATTTTTGTCTTTGCTGTACAGATGACCTGATGGCAGACCAAAGGATGGACATCTCGTCTACAATGACTGACTTCATGTCCCCGGGGTCCACTGACCTCATCTCCAGCTCCATCAGCACTCCTAGCATGGATTACACCCGCAAGAGGAAGGGCAGCACTACTGATTACCAGTAAGGACACCAGGAAGTAAAGAAAGAAGGAAAGACAAAAATGGATAAAGGAAGGATGGAAAGACATAATGACAAGTAAATGAGAATGAAACAAAGAAAGTGAATTTAAAGAAAAATATTTTAAAACAAGGCAGCAAATGGCATTAAGGAAAAAAGGCAGGCTGGAAAGAAATAAAGGGGGGAATTAGGAGACCTGGAAAGCAGTGGGGAGAAGAAAGAAAGAAAGAAAGAAATGTGTACTATTAAACGCTGACAATCAGTTGTTTTTTTCCATATTGTAAATAATCACATACTGTATACCTCACAATACCTCGATGACAGAAACTGATTAATGCATTTGTATCTCTTTGCAGAATTGATGGCTTCTCATTTGAGTAAGTTCAAACATGACTCAATGTTAATAGATTTAGCACAAAGTGTAATATAGAAAGGTCTGAAATAGTAATGATCCACAATTGATTTTGCACCGTGAAATAATGAATACACTGAAAAACAAACATACTGAACCCAGTAAACCCCTAATTACTTTGGTTACTTTGATGTCCTCTGTTGTTCTTGTTGAAACGTATGCCTCCTGTCTCTCCTCCTTAGTGACATGGACCCGGACAAAGATAAACTGGGAAGGTAAGAGGCCATCATTATCATGGTAATATATTGGGTGTTTTAATTTTTCAAGCATTGTTGTATATGCTGTAGTTTGATCATTCCCACCGTTGAAATTATCCAGTTTCACTTTTAAAATAAGTTAAACCCAGCTTAAAGGGTTGGTTCACCCAAATCATAATAAACATATTCTCACTGTTAAGACGTTTTTTTTTTTTCTTTCTGGAAATACGTCGTATATTTGGGGTCTAGACTTCTTTTATGTTAATGCACCCAAACAACACAAAATTAGTAAAACGCATGTTGCCCTCCTATCTGAAGCGAGTTACCGTCCCTCACTGCTAGCTAGTGCCAGGGCCTGAAACATGGAGAGACACAGCGATCATATCAAACAAAGTCTCAGCTGGACTCAAGCCAGCTGATGTTTGCGACATGAATCAGCTGTTCAAGTCGCAGAGGCTGGTTTTAGAACGAAGATGCGTTAAAGTTGTCTGCCTCAATCTTGTTGATTTAAGATTTATGTATGTAAATTAGGAGTTTAAAAACGTCCATTTGCTGTTGCCATATAAGTTCAGCGTCACGTGTGTTAATGGCTTGTTAATTTAGCGAGAATTTGTTTTATGGTTTAAGGGTTTTGGCACAGTAACTTGTATCTTTTATAATTCAGTGGTGCCAACTTCCTGTCATGGTACTGCTCTGCAATGACCTTATGTTGACAGCTATAGTTATACTTTTGGACACTGCTTTTGCCTGCTGATTTCCAACAACAGGACTTCAAGCTTTGCACTGTGAAGTTTTAATGTTTTTGTGAATAATTCTTGCCTGCAAATAGAGTGAACCATGTAGCCTTACTGTATATAGAAATGATAAATTTTCAGGAACACAGACTTACTCACAAACAGTAGGCATTCACCAAGTTAACATTTATAAGACACATTTATGAGGATTTAAAATGTATTAAGAGAATTTGGTGAATCTGACTTCACCAAAGAGCACTTTAGCAACCGAAAACCTTAAAGTTTCTTCTCTAAAACATTCCCTTTTTTGTTGCCAATTTCCCCTCTCTAATATATCTTTGTTTGTCTTTCCAGTGACCAACAGGGCAGGATTAAGAATGCCAGGTATAAAAACTCCTTTCCGTTCTCTCCCTCATTCCCCCCGCCTTCTAATCTTTTTTGCATGCATTAAATGTCCCTCTGTCTGATTGGGAACAGAGAGTGTTTTGTGTATGTTGATAGTGAGAAACTTTATACGTTGAAGTGTATAGATCCAAGCATTATGTTCAAGTAAGGGACTGTAAGAGCACACCTAATGGCTAATGACAAGCTCTCTTTGTCTTGCGTGGAAAGTACCACCTTTAGTAGCAGCTAGTGAAGACCGAACAGAAAAGTGGGATAAACCTTCGGATTTGTTCATACAGTCCTGAAAGATAGACCTAACACCAAGGCATTTCATCTTTCGTCTTTAGAGAGCAGTGTGTTCTTAGCGATGATTCATCATCATGGTAGACAAGAGTGTGAGGTGATGGATAATTTGCAGTGCAAGAATGCAGCCCATTGAAGGAAAACTTGCCTTATCTTGCATTCCTGTTGCCTGCAGCCTCAGGATTCTGTCTTTTATACAAATCCAAAATGATTTTCTTTTCTTTTTGGATTTATGCCAGACAGATTGGAAAAGAGGAAAACAGTCAGTGTAAGATCACTGTCTGTTAATGTCTGATGCTTCTCCCTCTACAGAGAGGCTCACAGCCAGATCGAGAAGCGTCGCAGGGACAAGATGAACAGCTTCATCGACGAGCTGGCGTCACTGGTGCCCACCTGTAACGCCATGTCCCGCAAATTAGACAAGCTGACGGTCCTGCGCATGGCTGTCCAGCACATGAAGACACTCCGAGGTTAGTGAATCGCTGGAGATGGCTCAATTTATGAGGGGTTTACATAAGCTGTGGTTGGTACTGCCTGAAAATAATACTGCCAACATACTATATTCATACTGTATTCATGTACTGTACACAACTGTCAAAAGAGCCACGAGGGAAATGTCTTCGCAAGAATTGCAACAATATTGACAGCTCTTTGGCACAGCTTACTGTGTCCATTCATGAATGGGAAAATAAAGGGGAAAGCCTCACATAAAGATTGGATCAGAGATATAACGGCATGATTAGTCAATTAATTTATTAGTTGACTGACAAAGACAAGATTTTTTTATTTTTTTTATTTGTCTTCTTCAGCTCTAGCAAGGCACACAACTTTGGCACTGAGGTATTTCTTAAAGAAGTTCGCTACTTGTATAAAAACGTTTTGCCCAGATGATAAGGCCCGGCAGGGAGTCAATTTAGAAGGATTGCTTTTTTTCAAAAAAGGAATAAAGGAAGACAATTGGTTATAAAAGCCAGAGACTTCAGCAACTAAGCAAATAATACATGATTCACGTGTTACTGATCAACAATCATGTTGACCATCTAAATGTATGCAATAGCAAACATATTTTTTTAGTTAAACATGTCGGTTTACTAGAATTTTGGGTTACTTAAAGTAGATGGAAGAATAGCTACTTATAACTTTCACTTAATAAGGCCCACAAACTTTGTGAGCTGTTACAGTCTGTGCATTTTCAGTCTGAATACCTACAGGTGTGAGTATTCACTGTTGTGTTCACTGTTTTGTTCAGGTGCAGCCAACCCCTACACAGAGGCCAACTACAAGCCTTCCTTCCTCTCAGATGATGAACTGAAGCATTTGATATTAAGGGTGAGTGTAGTTCAAATGATTAGGCACAGTGTCAATTAAGTAATCTAGATAAACAGCGTAGTGTAACTGTTTAAAAGTGTGAACTCTTGATTCTCTGCATTGTGTTGTGATGATGGTGGTGAACTAATGGCTGACGGTTAGACTCCCAACTAATGATGATTTATCACTTACAAGCACTTCGGGATCTGAGGGATACAAGCCCGGCCTCAGTAAAACTAGCCAGTATAAAATAAAATAAAATAATCAAAGGAAACTTGATGAATGATTTCTGTAGCCAAGCTCAACAACTATATTAACTGACGTATAGGATCAACGGTCCAGGATCAAGACTTTTAGCGTTAAAAAAAACTACTATACAATTTATCCAAAGATACTAATGATACAGATGGATATTTACACATAGGTGATTTCTCTGGGTGTAGTTACTGTCTCTCAGATAGGCTGTACATTAATATTTATAGGTTTTCATCAGTTTTCATCAGTCACACACTCACCTGAGGGATACAAGCCCAGTCTGACTTGTTCCCCCAGTGATGGCTGCAACGTTATAACCTGACTCCGCCAGATGGATTGCTTCGCATTTGCTCGGCATATCCATCTGGGAACTTTCCGTTGGAGAGCTTTTGGGAAGGGCCGGAAATACTGGTTAGCTGATTGGATGAACCATCTGTCTATCACCTATGTTGGTGATAGACAGATGTGGGCCAAATCAAGCACTCAGATCCACGAAGCGTATGAAAATACAACCACAAGCCCGCCCCTGCTGCTGCAGGCAAAGCATAGCTCGTTAGCCCAGCATGCAAGCAACATGTTGGTAAAGGATATTTGCCGTTTGTGTAACGAGAATTTAGGAATAAAAGGCACCATTTCAGGTTCCCGGACCATATTCCAAAAGAAGCATCCAAGAGAAAAAAAGCATTAGCGAGCGGCTAACAGAATTAGGGCTACCGCTGTCTGAAAATACTGGTTAGCTGAGTGGATAAACCATCTATCACCACCTAACCCACCTCAAAACCAACGCTGATTGGCCCGGTCGTTTGGCTAACGGCTCCAAATTTTCTCTACCTCAAGATGCCAGACTGATCTGCGAGTGGAAAACTGGAGCTCGCAAGATCAGGACGGTCTCACGAGGCTAGCAACATTACCTTAGGTACTGTAACCTAGTAACCTATTAAATATGAAATAAAAAATGACTGCAAAAAAATATGAAAATAGAACAAACATGGTCAACTACCAAATAGAGGTAAAATTACTGACAAAAATAATTAAAGCTTAAATTCTTTATTTAATATAACATGCAAGAGGGATATGTTACAGTACAATCAGCACAATACTTGATTCACCATGCAGTTTGCATGGTACTCTTTGTACTATTCATTTTCATCATTTGTCGCCAGTCTTGTCTACTAGGGTTTAATCCGGGGAAACGGGATTCCCGGGAAATGTGATCAAAACCGTTTCCCGGGAAATGTTATGACGGGAAATAAAATAAAATAAAAAAAGGCAAGGAGTACGTGTCTATTATTATCATACGGTAACGTTGATGCAGGCGACGGTAGCTACGGTAATACAGGCTCCCTAAATCACACAGGCTCAATACATTCATTCATTAAAGAAGAAGAAGAAGAAGTTAGTTACGCAGCACGCACTACGCAGCTGGGCTACCTAACTCTGTTAATGATGTCTGCGGCCAGCTTTGTTTGGGAGCATTTTGAAAGACCGGACAATAAAACAGCTCAGTGCAAGTTGTGTGACCGGTTTATAAGGCGTATTTGTATTTTGGTGATTATTCCCGTTTGCAGCCTCTTACAAATCCTCAACAGGCACAGAATGGATTTCGATAACGTAAAGGTTTAGAAATCATTCAATGGTTTACTTAAGCATATTTTGTTAGTTTGTATAATAGATTTCCATAAAACATTGATTATATAAGGGTTGGCTAGATTTTAAGAAGACAAGTCCCAGACATTCCACCTGGCATTTCATAATTAGCGCTGCAGCAGATGTCACGCTGCAGCACGCAGCTCACTTGATCACGCAGCAGAATTGATCATTGCAAACTGTGTTGATGATGGACATAAACTGTATTATTTAGTCCTAAAAATGATACAAATAATATAAAAAATGTCAGTTTGGGATTTTGGGAACGCATATTTGAATTAAAGCTGCGAGCAGCGATGGACGGGCCCTCACGGCTCTGCGCGCGTCGGGGTTACCGGCGGACGCCGCTCCTTGCATTCGTGCGGCACTCAGACGCCGCGAATCGTCAACAATGAAAAGGGAACTCCCCGCCGAGTTCAACGATAGCTCACACAAGACTCTACGTCATACGGTTCATTAGCTGTGAAAGGGGGCGTGGCTAAAGCGTAGGGGGCGGGTCCAACCATCATCAATTAAAAATGAAGCCTCTGCTGAGATGAATGATACCTCACACAAGACTCTACCTTAAATGGGTCGGCATGTATGAAAGGGGGCGTGGCTTAAACATAGGGGGCGGGCCAAACCATCACCAATGAAGAAGGAAGTCTCTGCTGAGTTCAATGATACCTCACACAAGACTCTACCTTAAACGGTTCAAATGTTATGAAAGGGTGGCGTGGCCTGAGTAAGTGGGCGTGGTCATATTATAGGGGGAGGCTCAGTATCACACGTCGACCACACATTCTGAGTTTCATGCAAATCGGATGATGTTTGTCATATAAGGCAGATTTCCTGTTGCCAGCGGGGGGCGCTATGACCAAAAGTCAATTTTGGCCTGTAGGTGTCCTCAGGCCTGGACCCTTGTCAATCGTGAGAAATTTTGGGCAGACACGACAACGTACACTCAAGTCACAACAACTTCTTTGTTCATCGCTAAACACTCAAAATGGCCGCCCCGCCACGGCCACGCCCTATGACGAAAAGTTTTTCTTTTAATAACTTTTCATCTTTAACGTCTTAAGATGGCACAGACCGAGTTTGAAGTTGATCGGATGAAATCTCTAGGAGGAGTTCGTTAAAGTATGACATGTGGAAATGGCCAAAATTGCACTAATTTCGAACTTTGAAATCAAAATGGCGGACTTCCTGTTGGGATTAGGGTATGGATCTAATGAAGTTTTTTGTACATAATGACATGTTAAATATGTGTACCAAGTTTCGTGAGTCTACGTTAAACGCACTGCAGGGGCTCAATTTTCTTAACTTTCTAGGGGGCGCTAGCGAGCCATTTTTGTGCGCCTATTCCCGAAACCCTTAAAATACATAAATTTTCACCAGACTTGATGCGGCCGCCAAATTTGGTGAGTTTTTGAATATATTAAGCCCCTCAAAAAGCCAATTCATTTGACGGGAAAATAATAGAAAGAAAAAGAAAGAAAGAAAGAAAGAAAGAAAGAAAGAAAGAAAGAAACAATAATTCCTTCAGTTTCAATAGGGCCTTCGCCGCTGTCGGCGCTCGGGCCCTAATGATATCGATACAGTACTTGGGCTAAAAACAAACCAAAAAAAACAGCCATTTCCCGGGATTCCCAGAATATGGGCTGTCTATTTCCCGGGATCTGATTCATCTCATTTTCGGGAAAAATATTAAACCCTATTGTCTACTAATTATGGTACTCAAAACATCAAGCAATGTAAAGCTAAATCATATTATGTATCCTAATATTGGACCAAAGTAGGCATTTTTAAAGAATTTATTTTTTTGTCTTTTCTATGACGAAAATTAATTTGTGGAATGCCCCATATTTATTCCAGTGTTTTGTGTGTTTGATAATTAAGGCTGCTGATGGTTTCCTGTTTGTGGTTGGGTGCGACCGCGGAAAGATCCTCTTTGTTTCTGAATCAGTCTACAAGATCCTCAACTACAGCCAGGTAAGGAGGAATTTGTGAATTGGAGAAAAAGGGACTGTTGTCCATTTACTGCGTGTTACTCATAAAGGTAGTGTTGATAATATGTTTAGCCATCTTAAGTAATTGTTAAGCCTCTCAGCCTTGAAGAACTTATAGTATGTGTCATACTTGAAACTTTTTCTATCCTTCATCACGTCAGTCACTCTGCAAATTACACAGGATCCCATAGTGTTGACCCTTTTTATTTGGCAAAGATAAAAAATTATTTTCTCAAATCAGCGGCATTTTTTCACCATGAAAAATCGAATTCAAGCGGCAGATCATCACAGCTTTCTTACTTGAGTTGGATATTCTGTTTTTCTCAGTAGTTCATTTTTATATAGTCTCGCTTTGCCAGACCATCCACACGCTGCGAAGTGAAGGAGGGTCTGGCTACTCCACATAGCATTCCGGGATGGGAGAAAAACATGCTCTGGTTTATTGGCATTTCTTTAAACCAATCCAGGGTTCGTGCGGGTGCTTGAAATCCTTGAAAATGGTTGAATTTTGAGGTTGTGTTGTGCTTAAATTTTGGATAAAATGCTTGAAATTGTAACTGTATTTCTTTGAAGACAAATACCTATCCGACTGAATAGTTTGTTTATTAAATGGAGAAATACAATGTTGGAGAGCTTAAAATGAAACCTGCTCGCTTGTGCACATGTGACTGCGTTTGTTTCCATATGTGAGTCCGCCCACTGTACAGGTCCTATCCCCTGACCAATTGGCTATCCTAACCTTAACCACTCGAGGTAAAATGCCTAACCCCAACCAATCGAGCTGCTTCGTAGGGCGAGTCTTGGCGTGGCCATAGTGGGATTTGTAATATCGCCGGCAGGTTGTCGTTTCAATGAATGTTGGTTGGAAGATGAAAAATACAAATTATTAAATGGGGACAAACCCCATGAGTTGCCTCTTGTAAAGTCTGCAAAAAAGACGTGCAGCTTTTCACAATGGGCGAGTCTGCGCTCTCGAGTCACATGAAGGATAAGACATAGACTTTTCAAGTTAGCCAACTGAAGTAGCCTACTGTACACGTTAGCACCTAGCTATTTGTTTACGCTAGTAACTGCTAGGTAGGAATTTGCAGGCTAAGTGACTGAGAGTACTTTGTGTGATAATGTAATGTTAGTGTAACTGAGGGTTTCTTATACTAGACTCAGGTTTGGCTGTAAAATAAAGACACGGTCTTCCAATGCCGGAACAAGACGGCACTGCACATCTCCCTTTATTCAACCCCGACACAGTCAAATGTCAGCAAATGCAATACTTTATCTACTTCCGTTTTTTCCCGTCACAATAAAAGCTCTATGTTTACTGTAATTTCCTCTTAAGCCTCAACTGTGAGGTTACACAATAAAATAACTTACATTAGTATTGCATGTCCGTTATGGTATGTTCATTTGTGGAATATGCAGTGCACATAGCCAAAGTTACATCACAGTAACTGTAACGTTAACTACCCGCAAATTAAAACCTGAACACGTTAGACAATGATACAAGTTGCCTACTGTAAGGTTGAGGATGGCATTATGCAATATTTAAACTGCTCTATTCCAGTAGATAAATGTATATGTCTTGGCAATGAAATATATTTTTTTTTCAATTACATAATATAAGCTATTCAGGTGCCTGTGCACCTGTGCTGGGTTAAAATGGAATTACAGGTTGTTGTTGCACTGTCTCAGATTTTGTTCAAACCTTGTCTATATCAATAATGTGTCCCAAAACCAAGGCCTGTACAATATTTCTGTTCAAATCCTATGTCTTCATATTTTCAGCCCTTGAAATTACTTCAGTTTTACAGCCTGAAAATCACATTATCTGGGAAGCGATATTTGGACATTAATATAATGGAAAGTATTATTCATAGACAGCCCAAACTTTGTAGGATGGAAGACAAATATGTCAATATGACTGAACCATTACAAGTTTGTACGGCATGCCCTAGATTTGGAAAAAACTGTGAAAAGATTGACATTAAGGGTAGCATAAAACTTTAGCAAAATCTAAGAGGGTGCAGCAACTGTTTTTTTGGTTTTAGTCTGATTTGACACAGAATGACCCAGCTGCATGTCATTTGGCTCAAATCCTCCCACTCAGTGCTACTCTCCATAGCTGTCTTACTGTATGTTATGAGCCATTTTAAAAGTGATAATTCAGGGTTAGTGATGTGACCCTGTCGAGTGATTTTGTTTGGGGTAATTGTTTTTACATTGACTCAGGCAGGTTAGATAGCAAGCAAAGTCTACTTAGACACTGATACATTTTGAAAAATAAAACTTGTGTTTTGCTTAAATATATGATCCTTCTGCTATTACGAATCACCATTTTGGCTGTTTATAGCATTATCTCTTTTAATGTGATAAAAACACTAAATAATAACTTTGACTATGTATTGGTGTGTATTTTACAGTGGTGTAAGGTGCTTGAAAAGAACTTTAAAATGGACCTTGAAAGCTCATGAAAAGTGCTTGAATTTGACCTTGGAAAAGGTGTACGAACCCTGCCAATCACAACAACAGCTAGCTGTCTCAATCTACCCTGCAGAGATCTGAGGAGCAGTCAACAATAGTCCTCATAAATCCACCAAATTTAAAATTCCAACACAAAGAAAGTGGAAGGAAAGGAAAATACATGCATCCGGGGGATTTCCTGCGGCACCGGAGCAATCCCGGAAGTGGAACGTTAAGGATATAGACCAATTTTTATATAAAAGATTTAAATTGCCTTGCAATTTCCCATAAAAGCTACCACATGAAATAACTAAAGTAGCATTTATCACAGCGCTGACTTTAGAGAAGTTAATGTTGTTTATGGAAGTAGTAGTAGATGTTTTTAGTTAGCAGTTCTGTCCTTGCCCATATTGTTTTATGTTCCTTGCCTCTATTCCCCTTTCACGTCATTCCCATTCCCCCTTTTCTCTTTGTCTCTCACTCATATATTCCACCTGCTGCGTCCAGAACGACCTAATAGGTCAGAGCCTGTTTGACTACCTACACCCCAAGGACATTGCCAAGGTCAAGGAGCAGCTGTCCTCTTCCGATACGGCCCCACGAGAGAGACTCATTGACGCTAAAAGTAAGTCCAAACACACATTATCTATTGTGTAGCATTGGAATCTAGTTAATGTTGATCTCTTGTGTATTCCACCCTTCCTCTGAGCTTACATCTTAATATGTTGTATCCTCACACTACCAGGCAAAACTGTATCTGTCAGCAATCTCAAGGCTACTTTATGTCTCTAGAAAATCATTTTTATTGTGAAATACAGCACCTGGTTGTATTGTCTATTTGTTGAGCTAGTACCGTGCCCATTTTGAGCGCGTGCCTGTTCGGAACGGACTGCATTTCTTGGTTCCCAGTATTTCTTTTCCACCACAACTTTATTCTATTCAATTTTATTTATAGTATCAAATCAAAAGAGTTATTTCAAGACACTTTACAGATAGAGTAGGTCTAGACCACACTCAATAATATACAAAGACCCAACAATTCCAGTAATTCCCCCAAGAACAAGCATTTAGTGCGACAGTGGTGTGGAAAAATTCCCTTTTAGGAAGAAACCTCAGACAGACCCTTATCTAACTATAAGCGCGGTTCAATCAGGTGCGGCTAGGCTGTGGCTTATCTAGAGATTCCCCTTTTATTGTCTAGTCGTCACACATCCAGGTAGCGATGTTGCCCGGGCGGGGGAAGGAGTGAACCTGGCTCAGCCTGCTGGGGAAGCCACCCTTTAAAGAGCGCGCAGAACAGCCAAAGAAATGTGAGCAACCACCAGCAACAAAACAACATGCTGGAGATCCCGAGAGCCTGGGCGTTCATGTATCATGTGTTTGTGTATGATTAATTGTATCATTTGCATGGAGCATAGACAGCAATCACTTTTTGGTGGATGATCACTTTTTGGCACATCAGTCGGTGAACCGCAATCAATGAGCCTTTTAGGGATGTAGCAACTCCCACAAACGATCTGATGTTCCTCTAAGATATAGGAGTTCTCATTTGGTAATTTGGCAAAAGGAATCTTACAAGGAAGAGATGGAAATGATTTGAAATATTACTGAAAGCAAGTAAAACGCTATGACAAGGAAATGGTGTGAAATAGAATCCCCCCACAGAGGACCAATGGCTAGTAATAGTTGAATACATTTTCTTAATGGAAAAACTATTTCAAGACTGCATGGATGCAAATGGCTGAAATGGGCATCATTCAAAACTTAAAATAGAGGCACTGAGAATAGAAAGAATAATTGAATTTGGCTACAGGAGTTTTTTACATTTAGTAAAAAGTAGTACATTTAGAGTTTTTGTAAGTTCTGAGAATGATGGAAAAAAATGTCAGCTTCCATACTGCAGAAAATAATGAAATAATGTTTTAAAAGCATCTGCACTGAACATGAAAAACAATTATGTCGTGGCCGGGTTAGATCAGTTTTAGACGCAGAATGTCCAGGGTTTGAGTCGGACCTGAGACAATTTCTTGCATGTCATCCCCCTCTCTCTCCCCTTTCATATCTATCTGTTCTTTCCATTGAAGGCTGAAATGCCCCCCAAAAATCTTTAAAAACAAACAAATAGGGCTGCCACCTCTTAGTCGATTAGTCGACTTATCGGTCGTTTTGGTCTTAGTCGACTAAGATTTCTTTAGTCGATTAGTCATTTTTTATGCTTATTTATGCTTAATTACTTAATTCCAAGAAACTTCTGAGCACATTTATGGTAAACACAAGATTTAAAGTGGTGCTTTTGCAGGATTAATTGTGGAGAAACTCAGTTTTACAGATGGTTAATTAACTACATTTATATTGTGCTTTTCTAGTCTTAACCACCTCTCAAAGCGCACAGCTCTGTCAATTAAATCAACTAATCGATTAGTCGACAAAATTGTATAAGTGTTAGTCAACTAAGAATTTCTTTAGTCGAGGACAGCCCTACAAACAAACAATAATGTTAAAGAAAAAACAACCTGTTGCTATGTAACTATTTGTATGTTTGTGTATTTGCAGCTGGTCTTCCAGTGAAGACAGACATCACCCCCGGCCCATCTAGACTCTGTTCTGGAGCCAGACGATCGTTTTTCTGCAGGATGAAGTGCAACAGGCCCTCTGTCAAAGTAGAGGATAAAGACTTTCCCTCCACCTGCTCTAAGAAAAAAGGTACAGTATGGTTTGTTCTCCTAAAACTTCTTTCGCCCACAATCGTCCTCTTCCCCTAACATATAATGCTGCCTCCCTTGTAGAGGAAGCTTTGAGTCCTACACAAATCATCTCCCCATTAGTTTTCATCTTTGAGTGCCAGTCAAGGCTCTTCTCTACATTCAGCCTTTACCTGATGTACATAAAGGGTAACTACCATTTTTATTTTTATTTTAACCTGGACCCTATTTTCCTATGTTTTTGTGTCTAAGTGACTGATGGGAACAACAATCTTTGACATTGGTCCAGCATTAAGCAGCGAAACACGCTACAATGTAGGCTCAGATTGTAGGCTGACAGGCTCAGATTAATTTTATATATATATATATATATATATATATATATATATATATATATATATATATATATATATATATATATATATATATATATATATATTTGTGTCTGACAACATTATGGAAAGGATCCCTTCAGAGATAGACCTTTAAAACGTCTTTGAGACCTTTCTGTTTAACCACAAACCGCTCTGAAGTTGCTAGTGCTAAACCCAACAGACTCCATTTAAAAAAGCAAATTTTTATTTAACAAGGTAGGCTGTTGAGAACAGGTTCTCATTTGCAACGGCGACCTGGCTAAGAAAAGCGTAAGCGTGCAAGACAACCTACAGTTTCACATTCAATACAATACAGGAGTGCAGAATACAATATGCTACATAAAGTGCAAATTAAGTAGGCCTTACAAAGCTGGCAGAAACGTGTGGTGTAAGTAAGCCGAAGGATATGCGAAAGTGATATGGTGATAACACAGTATACATTAATAGAAAGTCTGTATCACCGCTTAAAGGGTCAAACTGTGTATAGGATGGTGTCGTTTGCATATAGGTGGGTTTGAAAATTGCCAACAGCAAGAGCCACATCATTGATATATAGGGAGAAAAGAGTCGGCCCGAGAATTGAACCTTGTGGCACCCCCATAGAGACATCCATAGGTCCCGACAGCAGGCCCTCTGATTTAACGCACTGGACCCTATCCGAAAAATAGTTTTTGAACCACGCGAGGCAGTTATGAGAGAACCCAAGGTTGTTGAGTCTGTCAATAAGAATACGGTGGTTAACAGAGTCAAAGGCCTTGGATAGATCAATGAAGACGGCGGCACAATAATGCTTTTTGTCAATGGCGGCTGTGATGTCATTTATGACCTTGAGGGCGGCCGTGGTGCAACCATGACCGCACGGACGCCAGATTGTGTAGCGGAAAGGACACGATGGGATTCGAGATGTCTGGTAATCTGTTTATTGACCAAGCTTTTGAAGACTTTCAAAAGACACGGTAAAATAGATTTGTATGGGTCCAGATTTTGCAACTCTCTCATCACATCAGCTGTCAGGATTGGGGTGAAGGAGAAGCGTGGTGGGGGGTGCAGACGTGTAGCTGCGGGGGTTGTAGAGCAGTTTACTGGGGGTCCGGCCGCCAGATGGAAAGCATGACCAGCAAAATGCTTATTCAGCAAAATGCTTATTGAAATTATCTGATATCATAGACTTATCGTTAGTGATGATATTACCTGATTTCAGGACCGTGGGCAGCTGCGAGGAGGTGTTCTTGTTCTCCATCGTTTTAACAGTGTCCCAGAACTTTTTTGAGTTGGTACTGCAAGAAGCAAGTTGCTGTTTGAAGTAGTGAGCCTTAGCTACCCGAACTGCCTGGGTATACCAGTTCCTGGCCTCTTTTAAAGAGTTGCATGTCACGGGGGTCGCTTGAGGCTAACGCTGTTCGCCACAGGATGTTTTTATGTTTGTTGAGGGTGGTCAACTGTGTGGTGAACCAGGGGCTGTATCTATTTTTGGTTCTGAACTTTTTAAATGGGGCATGCTTATTTAGGACAAGCTTGTATAGAGCCAACATGGAAATCGGTAAACTAAGTGTTTATTTCAACCATAACTAGAGTTGTGATGGTTGTAAAAGTGGAAAGACGACCAAAACGGCTTTTCGTAGTTTTATTTTTTTCTGTCGACTTTGAATGAATTGTATTTTACGATGCTAAAATTACTGTTTATTTTTCATGGAGTCTGGTGGGTTTAGCTAAAGCAATTTTGTGGATGTTTATATGTTTAGTAAGGATCTTACTCTTTAACAGAAAGGTCGACCTTCTTAGAAATCCTTTCCATATTGTTGTCAGACACTAAGAATATTATTCTGAGCCTGTCAGTGGTAAAACGAGCACTTTTGTGAAGGTAAATACAAGCTGGGCAATTGCCCTATTAACTTACATTGTAGCTTGTTTCGCCGTTGCCCACTGCAGTGATCTTGCTTAATACTGGACCAATGTCAAAGATTGTTCCCATCAGTCACTTAGACAGAAAAACATAGGAAAATAGAGTCCAGGTTAAAAAAAGTCTTTCAGTTACCTTCTTATGAAAGCAGAAGCCCTGCTATCCTGGTGCTCTTCTGTTTTTTTCTTCTATTTTATTTTTAGAGGCACATCCTTATTAAAACCAGGAATCACCTCAGCATGAGAACATCTCCATTACAAAACCAAGGAAGTTGGCATCTTTAATTGCCTATTTTTATATTTTTATTTACTTAACCCTTATTTAACCTATCGGGTCTGCCAAAAGCAAAATCTTGCATACAGTACCACCAGTAACTCAACAATACAGGAACCCTTTTCATGGCAGAAAAGCGTTAACGGGTTATATACTGCCCAGAGAGATGTACAAAAATAAAACAAAATAGCACTAAATCATCAGTGTTTCTGCTAAAATGTGAGTACATCTCAAAATTAGTTAAGAATAGTAATTGCTGGCAGATTATGGGAAATGGGGGAGCTTTCACACCTATAGTTAGGTTCATTTGGTCCAGACCAAGGAAAAAAATTATACACTGTTGACTTTTAGCTGTATTCCATTTCAGTAGGATTTTGAATGCAGAAGTTTTACTTGTAACAGAATATTTTTTACAATGTAGTATTGATACTTTATTTATATTTCTTCCACCGCTTATTCTGACTATGCATACACGGGCCCAGAACAACAGAGATCATCAGTACTCCGGCTCTGGTGGTCTCTTAAAAGCTTCATATCACGTCACGTGTATTAAACTGGGAACGATACAGAGAAGATTAGCAGAGCCCCTCAGGAGGTACAGAGCAGAAGGCATTTCACTTTTCATTTAAATATGTTTTTAATATTTTTCCCCCATTGGTTTTTAGTGATATTTGTTTTGGTACAAGGGCACCCTCATCCAGCGCATTAGTAACAGTTTAGTTGCAGTGGTACTGCAGCACGGGAGAAAGCAACCAAAACAAAAAAACATATAATGATAATAAATTCAGATACATTTCTGTGAAAAGTTGATGAGGGAAAAGCTGTTAAAATTAGGAAGACACCACAGTAACTGTAGAAAGTGCTATGGTGTGTCAAAGTGGTGTTTGTGAAATTTTTTTTACTCTTTCCGGACTGCATTTCGTTTCTGTCCATTTCAGGTTAAAATGAGAAACCCGGTGCTGCCTGGTGAGAGAAGGAATAAATACCTGATTATGTTTTTGCCAAATTACAGGAGATGCTTGAACAGATTCAGAAAAGATGATGAATCTGGTCGGTAAATTAAAGCCGCTTTGTGTATTTGCCTAGTTGTTATTTTCCTAGTTGTTATTTTCGTCTTGAATGAAGTTCTGCTGATGTGTTCTCCTTTTCAACTCCATCAGTTTATTTTTATTTTTTGATTATGCTTGAGTCACTCTGCTGCTGCATAGAGTGGTCCTTATGGTTTATTCAGAGTTTATTAATATTGAACATTGCGTGTCTAGATTGCATTAAATTTGACAATGCATGCCATTCAGTCCCCAGCAATACGATTCAATTTTATTTATAGTGTCAAATCATGACAAAAGTGATCTCAGGACACTTTACAGATAGAGAAGATCTAGACCAAGGGTGGCCAACCAGTTCATCATAAAGAGCCAAAAACATACCCGCACCATAGCTAAGAGCTAGCACTACACACTACAACAGTGACTTCCAGATCTAATGACAGTCATACTACATAGCTGCAGTTTTCATAGTTTTTTTATTACCTAGAATGACTCTGTGGGAAACCTGACGGTCTTTTTTTAGCCAGCGGTATATTTGTTTTTTGCTGCCTCCAGCTTCTTTTGAAACAAAATTTTTCTTCTGGCTGTGGCAACAGCCACATGCCAAGAGTCAAAATCAACACACCTTCGATGTTCTGTGTGTGTGTCGCGTTAGGTCACGGCAGTTTCTTGCGGCGTCTATGATGACTAGCCACGCTCGCTTTATGAGGCGGTACTAAATCTGCAATGGAAAATGGAGGTCGAGTAGAGTCGAGCAGGTACCATGTAATGGAAAAACGCCAACAGTGTTTAAACAGTTATGTAAAAGGTCCTTGGACAACTATAGTAGTTGAGCCATTATGCATTGAACTACATCCTGCATTATTATTCTGATCAACATGAATGAATTGTCTTTTGAAGGAATTCAAACAAGTCTTTATCCTGTCACACTTTTAAGAGGGTTTTTCTTCTGCTTTCTGTCCAGCTCATTGTGTTATGTGTATTCCAGTGGCCTAAGAGCAGATAAAACATATGGCTGGCTGCATGTTGCCCTGCTTAGGCACTGACTCCCATTTGCAGATTGGCTGTGTTACTATTCATGTTGACTGTTTAGAGTGTAGCTGAATATTTCATACAGACAACTTTTATTCTTCCTCTGATGTCATGCTTTGTGTTTCACAATGGTGAAAAATTGAGTTCAGTCAAGTTATAAACTGACTAAACTAAAAACTAAACTAATCTTGTATTCTTATATTTTATAGATTATTTTTTTTTTTTTTTTTTAGAACATGAATCAACGTTCAGGCATGATACTGCGTGTAGGTCACCCATGTTTTGGCAGCGCTACGATCCCAATACACAATCACTGTAGTTATAAACATAAAACAGAAGAAAATGGACGTGAAGCAGGTTGCAGCTTCAAAAGTAAAGTGCAAGTAAAATGCAAGCCTTTTACGCTACCTGTAACAGCTGTATCTAATACAACTATAAAGAAGGGAATCTCTGTCCATCCGTCTGTCTGTCCGACCCACGTGGGCAAAAGAACAGTAGCAACACTGCTGGCTAAACTATTTAAAAATGGCGGGTTTGTTCAGGACACCCCAGTCTGTTCGCTAGTAATGATGACGCAGTGATTAATGACAATTTTCTCTGACCAGTCAGTAGTCTGCAGGTTTTCTCGTCACCTTTTGGTATTGCCTCAGCTCGCTTGGAACCTCGACGGAGGGGATACCAAAAAAACAGTACCTTTTGGCTAGTACCAGGTACTTTTTTTCATAATGGAAAAACAAAAAAGGCGAGTCGGGCAGGGGCCCGTTTCAGGAAGGAGATTTAACAAACTCTGAGTCTAACCCTGAACTCTGAGTTGATTTACCCTGAGATGGGAAACTCTGAGTTTTCGGTTCCAGAACAGCTGATTTGAGTTGGTTCAATCAACTCAGAGTAGGTTCACTCAGAGTTAAGCGCGTGCACCACCACAATAAAAATGCAGCATGAATGGAGCCATGATACTACGATTCACCATGGTAACAACCACAAACAAACTGGTCGACGGAACAACTCATGCATACTCATACAGTGAGTTTGAACATATATTTCGTTAAAAAAGCAACACAGTTTGTGATTGTGAGTAGCAGCGACTCGTGTTTTTCAGCTGCAGATGTAGTGTTTTGGGGGGCCCCCAGGCAACCACCATCTTCCTTTTATTTTTCACCCTTTTTACTCTACATCTGTTCAAAGATGAGCTTTCTACTCTAATATAATGCTGGATAGATTAATCAATAATAATGCATCATGTTTTAATTGTTGTATTTTGTAAGTAAAATCTGAATCTGCAACATAACCGGCAATATGTTTCTGTCAGGTAAATGTAGTACAATGTTTTCCTCTGAAGTAAAAGTACACAGTTAGTCAGTAGTATGCAGGTGAGTTTCATATTTTGTAAGTGCTTTGGGGGGCCTTCTGTAAGTTATTTCAGGGTACAGTGAGTTAGAATTGTAAGATATTAAATTTTTTTTTTATCTAAATATAATGAATCTATAGCTGTTAATACATCTATCGGCAGGTGCCGAACGGTTAAGTCTACTCTCAGTTTCCTGTGAACCAGAGTGTATTTTAACGGTGTTTATGATTGTGAGTAGGCGCCAGGTATGTGACGCAACCATGTCATGGCAGGTGTGTTGCTCAGGACCCAAGGAAGCGCAGTGTGGAGTGTGAAGTTGTTTGGATGAGCAGTTGTCAAGAAAGCTGCAAGCAGCAATACCACAGGCTAAGCAGTCGGACTGTTTTGAACAGGCACGTTTCGAAGGGACACTGCACATGCTTCAAATAGAAGTCTAATAAGACTGACACCTGGCAAATGTGACTGAAATTAATAATTTGGAGTACTTAGCCTTTAGACTGAGGAATGTCAAACTGTAGTTGTTGGAAGGAGATTGAACTAGCATCCCTAAAAAGGTCCCTTATGCTGTGCATATTAACCTAGATAATTTAGTGTCCTAATCTTAAACCTTGGACTGTGGAGAGAGTAATGTAATGTAATGGTACATTGGAGTTCGGCCTAGCCTGAGTATTTTCTTGTTGTCTTCCTCCTTATTTTTGTTCCACAACACACTGCAAAGGTTACTTTGTGAAGGCAAAATTCTTTTGCATGTGCAGTTTAAAAAGAATGTTTTTATCTCATCTGTTTTTAATCATTATAAATGTCAATTTAAATCTCAGCATATTTAAACTAAATAGGTTTTCTCAATCCGGTTTCATTACAGTTTCAAATGTGAGCCAAACCTCTAAAACTATTTCTGCCCCACTCTTCCTGTCTTTACAGCGGACCGTAAGAGCTTCTGCACTATTCACAGCACGGGATACCTAAAGAGCTGGCCGCCCACCAAGATGGGTCTCGACGAGGACAATGAGCCCGACAATGAGGGCTGCAACCTGAGCTGCTTGGTAGCCATAGGCCGCCTGCACCCCCACATTGTCCCCCAACCCAGCCTGGCAGACATCAGGGTAAAGCCCACAGAGTACGTCTCGCGGCACGCCATCGACGGCAAATTTGTCTTCGTTGACCAGAGGTGAGATGCAAGAGAGTGTCGGCGAACATTCAGCAGGGTTTATCTTGGATCAAGTTGAGACTACTTATTAATTTGTATGAAAGGAATAATATTAAATTCAACTTTTTCAACATATTCTATTTGAATTTAAATTTTGTATACATGGGCTACAACTTACATTATATTGTGCAACCCTGTGTTGTAAAATGACAAATAAATGAACCGTGTAAGTGGATCTGGCTCTATTAGCCAGGTGGCTATAGGACTAAAGGACACACAGCCTAAAATAAGAAGCTGTTCGGTGGTAAACTGGTTTGGTGCATTAACATTGAAAAGTACCACTGCTCATTGTTGGTGACTCAGGTTTGACACCCAACTAAGACTCAATTTCAGATTGGTGTATTTGGAAATATCAATAACAAATGACCAACAACTAGAGATGGGTACCGAAACTTGGTACTAAACGAACCCCGGGGCTAAATTATTAAAGACTGAAGTATAAATAAACTCCGACATTACCACTTTATTTATCTGTACTTTGATTTATGTTTTGGTATAATTTATTATCATGCTGTAGCATCTCCTCTGCTCTCTGTGCAGGTGCTGAGCTCCTCCAACTACGCTTTTTACTAGTGCTATGAAATCTTCGTAAATCTGTAATCTGAGTAAAGCCAATATTTTGCTCAACAAGCATAAATGTCTTTCAACACTTTGCCTGCGTTCCCATTTGGAACCATAGAGGCTTACTGTGCTCCATATGGAAATAGACAGACAGACAAGCGTTGCAATGCGCTTATGGTTAATACTCAGTTAGCATAGTTGTAACTTTATAGGCTGGCTCAAGGTAAAACTATACCTGACATTACCTGATACATCATACATCTGAGCTGTCCACGGTCTCATTCAGTAGTGGATGAGAGAGGCATGTGTATAAACCTATATGTTTTATACACGCGCTAGCTCGGCTAATAGCAAATTGTTACAAACAAACTAAAACAAAAGTCTATCTGTAAATGTCTAACTGTTTAGACCACATATCTTAAAATTAGGCAAATTCTTGTAAACTTAGCTGCTGGCTGAGACAGCTGCAGGGAATCACAGCTGCACAGGGCGGAGGACAGGAGGAAGGATGATACTGACTGATGTCTGTGTTCTTCATTCTTTCTAAACTTCACTCAGTATGTTGATGTCAGGAATATTATTTAATTTATTGCATTTTAGATTTGTTTCCAGTGAGATATTATTGAGTTGGAGACTTTGTATGTGCTAAACTAAATGACGCACAGCTCAAATGACCGGTCTATTACTGCATCATGTGGCAGCTTGAAAATATTTTTTTCTAAAAATAGATAGCAAAATAGCACATTTTACACTGCTAAGAGTTCACCAGTTTTGTGTGGGTTCAAGCTGGCTTTGTATGGTGTGTGGGGGTTGCATATGTGTGCGTCGTTGCTGCTAAAGAAATGGAGAGTGATGATGCGTTAATGGCCCATCAGTGCAAACAAAAGGATACAAACGTTCAGAGAGTTCGGTTTGGTGGTTATAGTAGCCCTAAAAAGCCTGTGGGTTATAGTGTTAATTGCTGGCCTTGAAAAAAACGAAAGAAGAGTTGCCTTTGCTGCGGATTAACATGTTGAGAACTTCTTTGCTTTCTTCCTCGTTCTGAGGAGCCACACATCAGCAACTGTAAATAAACACAACCTTTCTCTGTCTGTCTGTCTGTCCCTTCAGAGCCACAGCCATCCTAGCCTACCTGCCCCAGGAGCTGCTGGGAACCTCCTTCTATGAGTATTTCCACCAAGATGACATTGGCCACCTGGCAGAGTGCCACAGACAAGGTACCTGCTGTGGGATAGACAAAATATCTTCATGGATTTCAATGGTGAAGTGACTGAATGAAGTAAATGAGTCAAGTCTTCAGTATTCATGTTTCCATCAACATATTTTTATGCGCATTTTGAAGTATTGCATTATAAAATGTTGATGGAAACAGCAAAATTCGGGAAAACCTTTTTACGCTCGCTTGAGGTGGTTTTTGCCTTTTTCAAAAGAGTTAATGCACAAAATGGAAGAGTAAACAACTTTGCCAAATAAGTTGTGACGTGTAACTCACATGACTATAGTCCAGGTATTGGAAAGAAATGGGTCCCATCCAGTGCGGTGTACATTTGTGGCACAAGGTGAGTAATGGAGTTGCGGTGCGCTATAGGTTGTGCCTCAGCCACGTCGGGTATATTGACGAATTGGTTCAACAGCTTGAATCATATGGCCCTGCACACCGCGTAGACACAGCTGACACCAAATGTCTCTGCCACAACCCTGTATTCTGCACGGGTGGCCAACTTGTACCATGCTACCTCTCTTAGCTTCTTAAGTCTTTGATTTAGCAAGCCGATTTGCAATCTACAACTATGCGTAACGTCAACTTGTGACGAAACTACACTTTGCGTAGTTAAGTTTATTCGTTCTAAACCAGTTGATGGAAACGCTTCTAATTCGGATTTTCTTTTTTTTTCTTCTTTTTTGCGACATTTTAAAAGTTAGCTTAAAATTCGCTTGACAATTAGATGGAAATCTGAGTAGTGACTATGTTTACATGCATAAAAAAGTTTTTATCCCTTATTCCGAAAAAGACCATATTCCGACAAAGCTGTTTACATGGCTAATGAAAGTGAATATTCCACTAATATTCCCGTTTACATGTAGCCCTGCAAAATATGATTTTTTTCAAAGTTTACCAGCGGAGGCGGACTTGTTAGACCTTGCAAACACCGCATACCTCTTTCATTCCTTCAACCAGCTTCTTGAAAAGGTCGGCGATGTGTGCGCATATCCAAAAACCTGTTGATATCCAAGTCTTTGATGATGTTTAAAAGTAGCTGTGTTTCTCCTTCTTACCGGATCTGCAGCCTTGCAAACTGTTGGCTGGTTGGTTTGTGTACAGCAACTATAGAGCTGACCATAAGCCATAAATGGGCAAGAGGCGGTAAACTGCGGTTAAAAACCCAGATTGAGACGCATATTCCAAATGCGCTGTATACATGTCCAAAGAATGCCTCTAAAACCCGGATAATACTGGAATATCCCACGTCTTCTATTCGGACAAAGGCCTTATTCGGAATATCCAACCGGAATATGCTGTTTACATGACCTGTATCAAATTTGGAATATTTTCATATCGTACTCAATGTGTGTGTGTTTTTACTTACCACACCCTTATGATGCTGTCAACAGTGCTGCAGATGAGAGAGAAGATCAACACCAACTGTTACAAATTCAAGATCAAAGACGGCTCTTTCATCACGCTGAGGAGCCGATGGTTTAGCTTTATGAACCCCTGGACCAAGGAGGTGGAGTACATTGTCTCCACCAACACTGTTGTGTCGTAAGTAGACAAGAACACTCACACCTCATACAACTGATGAAGTACATAATTGGCTGTGAAATATCAGAACATTTCATGTGTGTTGATCTCTCCAGGTGTCCTATGATGGAAGGATCGGATTATCCTCAATCTGCTGCTTCACCACAGAGTATGGACAGTGTTCTCACCTCAGAGGGTAAAATACTAATTTAAACAAATGCACAGTGCTCCTTTACACCTGGCTGATTTATAAAAAAAACAACAAAAAAAACAGAGCCACTGTCAATAATCCCCCACTGGGAATTATTTATCTTTCACAATGAATAAAATCTCTTTTTCCTGATTGCTGTTGATTGGTAGGTGGAGGAAGGCGGGCACTGCAGACGGTCCCTGGCATCCCCGGTGGCACAAGAGCAGGAGCTGGCAAAATTGGACGCATGATTGCAGAGGAAGTGATGGAGATCCAGAGGTGGGAGATGAAATCAGTGTATTTCAGTCTCAAAACCAGTAAAGCTCACAAAGTCTGTTCATCCTTGACTGGAAAATCCCTGGCTCAGTGGGTAGAGCAGGCGCACATATACTGAGAGGTTTATGCCTCGACGCAGAGGTCCAGGGTTCGAATCTGACCTGTGACAATTTCCTGCATGTCTTCCCCCTCTCTCTCTCCCCTTTCTCACCTAGCTGTCCTGTCAAATTAAAGGCGGAAAACCCCAAAAAAATTATCCTTAAAAAAAAAAAAGTACCAGAAGTTCTTCACTGTGTAAAATAGGACAGTGTGTGTGTACACTGCTGGCTCCCCGCTTAGTTCTGAGTCCTCCAAACTAACGCAGACTCAGATGGCTGCTGTGGTGCTAAAATTATACCAATTGTCTCCATTGATAGATGTATTATCTACTTATTGCCATAGCAATGCTGACACATTCTAATTAAAGTGTTGAAAATTGCTGCATGTAGGTCACATTTGCACAAAGTGACAAACCATGACTCATTGCCATTTTTTTGCAATTGAGCTTGATGGTAAGGAAATAAACTCTATGAAATGTAAAGTATTTCAGTCATTGCAACCATCTTTGTCTCTATCAGGATTCGAGGCTCCTCCCCCTCCAGCTGTGGCTCCAGTCCTCTGAACATCACCAGCACCCCTCCACCTGACACATGCTCCCCAGGGGGCAAGAAGGTAACACACAGCAGAGATAGACACACAGAAATCTTTTGGAAATTTGCTTATTTGCTTTCTTGCCAAGAGTTACATGAGACAATTGATACCAATCTAGTGTTTGTACAATAAATATGACACTACAGCCAGCAGCTGGTTAGCTAAGCTTAGCATGAAGAATGGAAAATGGAGTGTAAACAGCTACCTTGGCTCTGTCAAAAGGCAACAAAATCCATCTACTGGCATGTCTAAAAGATCACTAATTAACATTTCATAACTTGTTTGTTGCCAAACAACCAGCGGAAACTCCAGGAAGTCACTGAAAAAGTGAATAAGATAATAATTTACTAACTATTAAAGTTAAAAATAAGATATTTGACATTTAAAAAACTAATGTTGGTCTATCGATTTGAAAGTTGCTCATCCAAAGTATCAAGATCTGGGTCAATCCGGGCATTTTTAATGGATTGTATCGGCTAAAATAAAGCTGATACTTCCTTTACTGTAGTCCACCTCAGCCAGCTACTTTTTTAGCGTTGATCTTATTTACGACAGCAGGACTCAATGCAATGTTGCCATTTTACCGACTTACTCTGTAGAAATTTGTGACTTTTAAAACCCCTTTTGTGGCGTACGTGGTGTAAGTACATGTATTGTACATGTCAAATGGCACCCTTCGGTGGTGAAAAATGAAGCCAATGCGCAAGTGCCAAAAACTGCCGTTCGTTGAGTGGCCACTTGAGGCTGGCTTCAAAAGGGTGTTGATCCCCATGTTAAAATGCCCAACTTTAAGTTTAAGTTGGCTGCTGTCACAAGAGGCAAGCGTAGAATGAAGGCTTCATTTAGCCCGGATCAGCTCCATCCATGCTCCACATATTTACCCATTTTTTGATTAGCTGACCTCGGGCACTGCCAAGATGGCGACAGGTGGAGTTACCAGAAGGTGAATTTGCCTTTGCTAGGATGGCGAAGGCATGTCCAGCCTCTTATTGGCTTACCCTGGTATTCTTACCCTAACCACTCTCACTCCTCATGCCTAAATCTAACCAATCCAACCAACGAAGGCAACAAGTACAAGCCAATCAGAGGCAGAATTGGGGCAGGTCATGCCTTCTCCATCCTAGGAAACGCAAACTCCATTTTGGCTCTTCAGAAATCAGTGGGTGACGTCACAGAGACTACGTATTTTACACAGTCTTTGGTACATGTATATGTACAGTACCAGTCAAAAGTTTGGACACACTTTCCCATTCAAGTGAATGAGAAAGCGTGTAAAAACTTTGGCTGGTACAGTTTGTATGTATATTTTATACAGTATATTCAGAAAGTATTGAGACCTTCACTTTTGCACATTTGTTCCAGCGTTATGCTAAAATCATTTCCCTCATCAATCTACACTCAATAGCCCATAATGACAAAACAAAAACAGGTTTTTGCAAATTCATAAAAAAATAAAAATAAATCTCTAGTCTGTTTCTTCTGCTGCTTTGACATGGGAATATGTCCATGGGGATCAATAAAGTCTTTTATATGCTACCTGATTATTATTAAACAAAACAACAAAAATTACTGTGTTGAGTGTTGTTAAGGAAACAGTGATGCATCTACAGTACATTCACACTGACCTGTCCTTTCCATGCCTTAGTGTCTGTTCTGTGGACAAACACAAAGATATTTGAGGATTGAATGGAAACCTTTTCAGCTCGGGTTGAAAGTGATCTGTGTTCACAGTAAACTGATATGTGCCTGTATGTGTCTATAGATTCAGAACGGAGGGACACCTGAGCAGCCGAGCACAGGGATTATTCCTGGCCCTGATTCTGTAGGCTACCCCTACTCTAACCAGTCCATCATGAGTGAGTTGGACACTAAACATTTTCGAATTTTATTTTTTTTTAGTTTTTTTTTTTTTTATCTCCTTTCCAAACATAATTTTTTGCAATGACTCTACTTCTGTTCAGGTGACAACTCCCACCTAAGTATAGACATCATGGACGAGCCTGGTTCCAGCAGCCCCAGCAACGACGAGGCGGCCATGGCGGTCATCATGTCCCTGCTGGAGGCGGACGCTGGCCTGGGCGGCCCCGTCGACTTCAGCGACCTGCCCTGGCCTTTGTGAGGAAGTTAAAAGGAAAGAAGGAAAGGGGGAGAGGGATACTCCCTCTTTAGCACCAGAGCCACTGATGAAAGAGTTCAGTCAGGTTGAATTCTGTCTGTCATGTTTCCTGCCCTCTGTACACAACTACACTGCAAAGAACCTTAGCACATTTTAATAGAAAAGGCTGTAGATACGAAGATATGTATTACACACAAGACTGTAGGCAGACCTTGGATTCCAATGGATTCCCTCCTCCAAATGATGCGTTAAGATGATCCACTTTGCAGTGTTAGTTGTCTCGCCACGTTTAGAGACCATTACTCTAACAACAGTCCAGAAAATGGCATCTCAAGTTACGGGATTGCGGTGCTAACATGTCTACTGATGGACTGAACTCTGTCTAACAGTGGCTCTGGGCTCTGTCATTGCCAGCTCAACAGCCAACGCCGAACCAACACAGAACTCCTGAGACATTCATAGATGGGGGTTGAAGTTTAATGTGGGGCGGAGTGGTGTTGGGTGGGGAGCGCTTGATCCTTCCGCAGCCCTCTCAACATCTCTAACTGTACGTCCGAGTCTCCTCGAAGGATGTTGGTGCCGTACAAACACGGCTGTGGTTGCACTCCCCTCCAAAAATGGCTTTATTTTTAGATGGCTGATCTCCAGCATGGGAAATGAACACACAACCGTTATCCTCTGATAATTTGCTCGGAAGATTCGTAGAGGTCCTTTATTCCCAAGCCACAGAATTCCACAAGCAGATAGTATTTCAGTTCATTTAAATAATGACAAAATCCTTTTTGAAAAAGCCACCTAGCTGCTGTTTCCTTAACTAACGTAAACTTTATCTTGTTTTTCTATAAGCTACTCATCCTCACTAAATTATATTTTCTGTATTTTTCCTGTAAGTTAAATTTGAAAGCTATCAAAAATAATACTCCTAAAGCTCTTGTTGTCATATGACTTGCTTAGTAGAGGTCTTCACAAGTAAAAAATGATGGACTCCATTAGGAACACCTAACATGATGTGCATAAATTTGCATGTGCATAAAAAAAATAGATTTTTATGCAACGCAAGGACACTCAGACCTGATCCAAAATTGTATTCGATCCAAACACACCAAAATAGAGACACTGGCAGCATGATGCGCCACCAGTTAATATAGTTAAAAGATGAAGTAAATAAGAACTTAAACTTCCATGTTTCTGGACCCATATAGCCTGTTAATCTGAGTCCCTATCTGACTGACTGTCCTGGCCAAATAAGTGGCAGGAAAATAATTAACTTACTTAGACTTTCTTTTTTTTATATCGGACCATATGGCTCAAATTTTGAAAATACATAGTGTCATATCGGACCGTTTTCCCTTTACTCAGATGAATGTATTCATTGTTTAACAACCATTGCTTTTATAATGGTTGTGTGTGTGATGAAGTTTCTTTGGGCCATTGTGCATTGCCTGACCTGCGATTCCGACCGTTGCCACTACACCAAAATCACCTCACAGCACTAATCCTGGACAGTTGAGCTGCGTCCCAATCCCATACTACATACTAATTGTAAGCAGGTTTTCACTATGTAGTGTGTTCACACTGGAAAAGCTATCAAATAAAGTATATTCAAAACAGTCAGCATGCATATTAAAGGCCCTGGAATTTTTGAGTGTGCTTTTGATGTGCACTTTTCTCCAAGAAGTCAATGCTCAAAGGAAATGGAGGAGCTGTTCAGAGCTAAAAAAAAATCCAAAGTAATTCTTGATGATGAAACAGCTTCAGAAAGACTTAAAGACAGGAAGACAGAAAACAAAAATAGAATCTGAAGTTGCATTCATTTGACATTAATTGTCCTAATAATTTCTTATATACTAAAAAATAAAAGCAGTATAAAATAACTATAAAAAAATTGTACAGAGTATACTGTACGTGGTACATGGAATTGAGACACAGTTTTGGTGTCAGGCCTGTCCAGGGTGTACCCCATCTCACACCTACTGCATGCTGGGATAGGCACCCTCCAAAGGATAATGGATGGACTGTACAGTTTATAATCTGGTTGCCTCAAAAACATTTTAATGATGATTGTCAGCAATATATTAATATGTCACATGCATGTGATGAAATCTAAAACCAAGTCGACTAGGATCCACTTAGGCAATACAACGGGTGCTTACACAACACAATATAATTTGGACCCAGTTCAGTTATTAGAAGCTGTCTGGAACTGTGAAGACCTCTACTGCTTTGTTCTCTAGTGTTCTCCTGCACATTTTAGCTGCAAAATCTCTGAAGGTCCTTAACGAGTGTTGATAGCAGGCAGTCAGCAGAAGAACTGTAGTGAAGCTCTGACTACTGTTTCAACAAACAATCAGACTTTAATGGAGAAAAAGAGGAGGTTAATTTAATCTGGTGGGAGCAGCGGCTTAGTGTGCAGCTGTGTGTTCATGGCTGTAACGGCACGCTTGATGTCTCTCTCAGAAGAGCTATTCAACTGCAAACCAAGACAATTTAAATGCAAAAATGTTCTTCACTGCCATTTTACTAAGGTCTACTCCTCTCAGACAGCTTTCTACAGGTAAACACATGTTGGCAGGCTAATTAGCATCACCCAGCTAACAGAGAAACCTGTGTTCTGGGTGACAGGTTACCCATCTACACCAATACCCATATGAAGCACTTAATAATGCAGTCAGACTTTTCAGTCACTAAACTCTATTCCTTCATCAAGAGGGCTTTTTTTTTTTTTTGACTTAATCTGAATATTTTAAAAATGAATCTTTTATGTCCGCCATCAGTACCTGGGCTGAAGTTTAGCCCTCAAAAAATGAAAACCGGTATAGCCACTTTCAAACTTGTTTTGCCGGTGTTGCGAGAAGTTAAAAAATAAACACCTCCAAGTTAAATTCTGCCGACAGATTTACAGTATTTTGATTTAAAAAAAAATAAATCTGTTTAGCACTTAATACGCAGATGTACTGTGGCTACATTTAACTGTCAATGAAAACTACCTTGTAAGGAGAGGGCTATAACGTAGACGAGGCGAGTATAAAAACCGATACATGTCTTAGAGATGGAGGCGACAGTAATCCTGCAGATTAGGTCTTTGTAACGGGGATAGAGCTAATCATGTCCTGTGACAGTTAACAAGGTCAGAAGGGACAGCCAGGGTGGAATTCTTCATTTCAGTGTCTGTTTTTCCTCTATGATAATGAGTATCCTCAACACAACCTTTAAACCTTGCCAGCTTTCTGCTGCTCCCAGGCATATAGATATACAGATATCTATCTAGATATCATATAGATATACAGATATAAATACATACATGCATGCATTGCATACATTGCAATGCAAACATCTTTCTGTATTAGATTTAAATATCTGGCTTAATATCAGTATCAATTTGTGGCTGAACATTTGGCACTCCTTCAAATTGAGATTCTCTCCATTGCAAAGCAGTTCCTGTGTTGCCCATCTGTGTAAATCCTTCAGTCAGTGTACACAGTTTGGTTGAAAAACTACTGTTGACATTGAAATACCTGGTGAGCTCAGGCTCCCCCCCCGTCCTCTTCCAATCAGGCAGTAGCTGGCGAGGTCCCCTCTGTATCTGTTCTAGTGGTTTTCTGTTTCAATGTTTTTACGCTACACACTACAATAAAGTGTTCCCCTTGTTGATATAGCCCTCCCCACCTGACAATAATGTATCAAATCTTTAAATATTATCATGTTAAGAGTATACTTTATGCAAATATATGAGTATGATGAGTGTATTGTATGTATCAGCAGTGAAATATTTTTAAAATAAAATTATTTGTTTCTGTCATTATGGCCTTGGTCTGTCAGTACAATGTGCTACTACATTTTTCCTCTCCATTTTGTTTCTTGTTTGTCAGTCATATACAAATCTGCTCCACATATTATTTTTTCAGTGGGTAAAAGTATTCTGTGTGTTCATTCATGGTTTACACGTGATCTGTTCTCTCCGTGCAGCCCATTGGTATTTATAAATGATGTTGCCATCCAGTGTGAAAGCTCTGCACACACAGAGAAAGGCTGAAGGAAATGTTGGCACTGCTTTCACAAGCCTCTTTATTAAACAGGCAGCTGTGAATAGGTCAGTGAACACCCCCCATGCTATAGAAAAAAACCCACAGAGCTACTTAGTTCAGAATGCCTGAAACCCTGTAAGCTTATTTGTGGTTTGATTTTTGTGACCCAAAAAGATATTTAAAGCATGAGCTTACACTTTAAACTTGTACATTAAATAATCATACTAACTATGGAAGCAGTGTATGCATATTTCTAGGGCTGCACAATTAATCGAATTTTAATCACGATCACGATTTTGGCTTCCCATGATCAAATTTACATGATCGAGCGATATTTAAGATATGTAATTGAGTTCATAGACTGCTCCGTATTAAAGTTTTTTTCCCCCAAAGCTCCATAAACCACTGTCTGATTACATGCCTCCATGAGCCAATCAGAGTTGTTCCCTGCACCGCACAGCTCAGTTTAGATGTAGACAGGAGGACAGAGAGTAACGTGAGGACAACAGATAGCAGTCGGTCATAAGTCGGTCACAAGGTTTACCGTTGAGCTGTCAGCATTTTAGCCGTGTTTAATCCAGTTCCTACTTTAGCTAACGGTAGGCTAACGTTACCTGCTGTGTAACATGTTATTAGTGTTTACTGTAGCTAACGGTAGGCTAACGTTACCTGCTGTGTAATGTGATATTAGTGTTTACTAGCGTCACATGCAGCCATGTTTCTGTTGCCTCTAACTTCTGTTTTGGAACATCAGAGCGCAACGCAGACATTTAAGTGGCACCGTAATCCGCGTTGCTATTTCGTCCGGTAGACGCCGGGCTCATCGGATTTTAACATGCGCCATTAACGTGAACAGAAAATTGCGTTGCCTGTATCTTTTCATGGCAAATGCGCATGTGTGGAAAGCAGGCGCACAACAGCTGGAATGACTCCGGCATAGTTTCCTTCAACAGAGGAGGAATGTAGCACAATATGGATGTGAAAGCATCCATATTGTCCTTATAATTAGCCTATGTGTGACAATACTTTTGTTTGTAGTTAAAATCAACAAATAATCGTGATTATTAATCGTGATCTCAATATTGATCAAAATAATCTTGATTATCATTTTGGCCATAATCGTGCAGCCCTAACTGAGTAAGGTCATCCTCAGCTACAGACGTTTCTTGATCAGTTGCCAAACCCTCAGTAAATATCCCATGCTAGTTTAAATGTTTAAACTCAAAAGGTTGATTACTTTGGTTCTGCATCCAAGACCTACTTGAGAACAACTACTGAGTTTTATGTATTTTTTAATGCTACTGCACAAACATTCTGGTTGAATTGGATTGGCAGACAATGAAAATGTGGTAGAAGGGCAGGACTCCCTGTTGCTTGTGTGTATATATAGTATATTCCTACATCTGGTTACAGTATTGATCCACAAAGGAGCTCCCAAAACCCTCAGAATGTCTTCTGTCATAATATGACAGCAGTGATGTGAGTAATACTGCACCAGCGGGTATGCAGAAAATCTCTGATGTGATTTAAAGCTAAAGCTCATTCCACTCTGATCAGCCTCTGGGCTACACTGTGTAGGCATGCACCATCTATCAGACATTTAATAATCACCTATAACTGCTTAAACATACAATATATGATGTTCTGCCGCAAGGGGTCTCTCAACTGAAAACATGGAAGTAAACACGGACATTTGATGACCTTGTGAAGTTTGGGAATTTTTGTCCTCATTGTTAACCACCATTGCCGTTTAAATGCATCTGTTTACAGATTAGTTAATGTATTAAAGTTGTATTTACGTTACGTAATTCTAATGAAATAGCTGCAGTTTTGTTCCGACGCGGCTGGTGCCTGGGGTCTGATGTGATCTGTGTTCCTTATTGCTGTTAGCATCGTTAACTGCGGTCAAACAAGTCGACACTCAGACCCCTGTAGTCAAATCAGCCAAAGCTAAAATTCTAGTGCACTCGTACTGACATTGACACCCCTGTGCCATGGCCTAAACTCTGTAACCCTCCTGCTCCATTCTGGTGATCTCGGAGACAAGCAGGTCCTTCTTCTCCTTGTCTGCTCTAGTCTATAAGCTGAGTTGGTCACAACATTCGAGGCATGCCTGCCCTGTCTGGACCCTGCCCACCATCTCCTGGTTTTGCAGTCTGCTCACCAACTTCTACTCAGCCCTCCATTTCCTTTCTGTTGCCATTCGGACATGCGCATCCCTCACTACCTTGTCAGAGGAGTCCCTTAACTCCATTACCAGTCTCGACTTCTCCTTCATGTATCAGAGGGTGATAAAATTCAGGGGTATGCAGTGAGTTCCAATGTAAGTATAGGCTTGAGTCTTTCTTGGCCAGGCCTTCTGACAGCTGCTGAAGGATAATTGTCCCCATCCCCTTGTCTGAGAGGCTTTCCAGGTTCAGATGTGCTGATCTGTGATGAGGGATGTTTTCCACTCCGATGCTGAAGGTGGCCTCGTCGTTTCGCTCCCCTTTCTTGACTTTGCTGCCAGCAAAAGGTAAAGTTCTGCAGCGTGAAGCACATCTACATGTCCTGGAAGTAGGTCATTACCATGGCCTCCCTTTGGGATAGAAACCACCACTGCCCTTTGCCACACAGATGGGATGCTCTTCTTGGTCCAGGCAACTCTCATGAGGATCCAAAGGATCCTCATGAGACAGTTATTGGACAGTTATTGGACAGTTATTATACAACTTGTACAGTATTCTAATGCTGATGCTAATATTGCTTGCATGATCACATGCCAGACCTCAATGAGTTTGGGTGGTGATGCATCAAACAGGGCAGATGGTTCTGGAGGCTTCGGTATGTAGTCTGGTGGGCCTAGGGGCTCGTTCCTTGAAGGGTCGCTGTACTGAGTGTGCATGCGTTCCTCTAGCTCTTCTTTAGAGGCTTCCATTGTTCCTCTGGCTTTTCCTTTCAGGAGCCCACATGCGTAGTGGAATGGATTCTTGAAGAAGTTTGCAATCTCCTTCTCTTTCCTTTTCTTTCATCGCCAGATGCGCTCTGCCCTCCCTAGGTTGGCAAGGCTTACTCTGATCAGGTTTATCTTGATATAAAGGACTGAGAAGTCTATCAAAACGGAGCAAACAGCTGGGTGGCGCCATTATCAATCCGCTCCACCAGGCAGTGCCTTCCAAGTAACAAAGAGCAAGCAATGAAGCATCTTTATTCTCTCAATTCAATTCAATTCAATTCAATTTTATTTATAGTATCAAATCATAACAAGAGTTATATCAAGACCCTTTACAGATAGAGTAAGTCAAGAACACACTATAATTTACAAAGACCCAACAATTCCAGTAATTCCTCCAAGAGCAAGCATTTAGTGTGACAGTGACAAGGAAAAACTTCCTTTTAGGGAGAAACCTCAGACAGACCCAGGCTCTTGTTAGGCGGTGTCTGACGGTGCCGGTTGGGGGTGTGATGAACAGTGGCAATAATAGTCTCAATAAAGAGAATGGAACTATGACTACAAATAGTAGTTGTAGTAGTTCATGGCATAGCAGGGCACTGCAGGGCATAGCAGGACGTAGCAGGGCACTGCAGAGCGTAGCAGGGTGTAGCAGCGCATTAGCAACAAGCATTTCTGGGACATGGACGCACACAGATGGAAAGAAAGAGGAGAGAGGAGTTCAGTGTGTCAACGGAAGTCCCCCGGCAGTCTAAAACTATAAAAGGCAAGGCAAACCCGAGCCAGTTATATAAGGGTTGGTAGATGAATCTGGAAAACACTGGACAGAAAACATTACATGAGGAAGCAGTACATTGACTTCATGCAGAAAATGTTGGAAAATGAGCATTCAGAGCCTGTTCCTCCACAGAACACATAGTGTTTACCTTACAGTTCCTAATATGGATGTATGGTATAAGGTAGTCTCGCTTTGCCAGACCCTCCTCCAAGCACCGCTGCAAAATAGGCTCGGAAGGAACTTGTTTTGGTGGAACAGGTGCATATGTGTAAGTCTAGCTAGCTCTCTGGATTTAACCTAAAGAGATCTGAGAAAAGGTTAACCATAGTCCTAAATTGACCAGAGTTTAAAATGCCAACACAAAGGAAACCAAAGGCAACGGATATCCGGCGGCCTAAATGAGTGAAATCCGGACGATTTTCTGGGAGCAACGGAGCAATCCCGGATGTGGATTATCAAGGATATTGACTAGGTAAGGTTAAAAAATATATGAACCTGGCTCTAAAGAAACATCGATAACCAGACTTGAGACATGGAGGGAAGACTTAAAAGAGGACATTTTGGAAAAGGATTGGTAGGGGGAGACCTGTGACACATCTCAGAAACAGCAAACATTAATTTAAAGATAATCTAATATAATTGGCTGATGCAGACATACAAAACTCCTGTCAAATTAAATAAATACAACAGTAATATGCCTGACCTTTGTTTTAAATGCAATGAGGCTAAAGGACCTTTCATGCACTGTGTCTGGGACTGTGGGTGGGGGGGTATAGTATAGTATAATTTGGGTCTAGTATGACATTACATGCAGTTTCAAATTACAGCATAATTTAGGAATATGGTGTCTAATTAGGCTATAACTGTGTGTTTGTTTACTGCCTAATATCTGTCTTATTACACTATTAGTGTACTGTAAAATAAAGTGCGGACCTTGTTGCTTATTCACAGATGACTTTGTTTGTACGTATCCTGGCGTTTTTGAGAATACTGCAACGAACAATACATTAAACGTTTCTGTGCATGCTCGTAGCTAGCGCGCCATCCATGGAGGCCCACGCCATGGTGTCACGCCGAGTTATAAACAAAGCTTTATGCCGATTACCATCATCATTATTACCATCAGCTACTTTTCGATCTCGGCGACACTCATTTTTTGGTCTAGTTGAGTCAGCTTTTTCATTGAATCAGAGAGAAACTTTGAGAAAAGGGATAATGGCACAGTCTCCATGCTACACTAAAAATAGTAGCAAGGCTTTCCTCTGTGTACACATATCCCACAAGTACTTTTACTTGTTACTTTTACTGTTACAAACATGTCAGATTTACAAGAGGTAATGAGCAGAGGTCATTTGCAAAAAACTGATACAAGCCATTATGAATAAACCAGTTAACACCAGATAGATTGATTTTCCCTTTTGAGTGGAAAATCAAAAAATTGATTCATGAAAATAAAAAATAAAAATGAGATTTCTTATCAAAACAACAACACCAGATGATATTGATATTGGATTGATATTTCCTGGATTTATGAAAATAAAAACAGAGATATCTGTTTTTGCTAATGCACTTATATGTAGAGAACATAATTTATCTTTACTGCGCAGCAGGGTGGACATTTGTTTTGGGCTAGAAAACTCAATAAACAACATATCTATGTATATACATATATACGGTATGTATGTATGTATGTATGTATGTACTTTATGTACTGTATTTAAAGAACAGAAAAGAAGAAGCAGGTTTCACTCTGTATGCTGATGTTGTGATGGCATTATCTTATCTGACTTGAAACTACAGTTGTTTCCATGGTGACAGAGTCCAGGTCAGATAGATCGGGTAGTTCCCATGATGAGCTGAAAGAGTAAACACACTGAGGACCATTGTCCTTCGTACTCCAGACAGAGGCCTTCAGCTGATGATGAAGAGCTCCAACTGACCCTGAGATCTGTTGACTCTAAACTGACCTCAGATCTGTTGACTCTAAACTGACCTCAGATGTGTTGACTCTAAACTAAGAGTATAAATTCAGTCTGTGGGGTGAGTCGCCTCCACTCTCTCCCTCACTGTCTATTGGGGATCAGATGATGAAGGCTGTTCAGTCTGCCGCTCTGTCTCTGATGATGATGGTAATGATGATGATGATGATGATGATGATGATGAGGGTCTCCGCTGGTCCTCTTCCTGCTTCATTCGACAGGTGAGCTTTAAACGCGTTGAATATGAATCTCTGGTCAGAAGATAAAAGTAGAGGATGGATGGAAAGTTTGTGGTGCAGGGAATCAATTCCCCCCAAAGATAATTTTTCAAAGAAAAAGGAAAGTAAATTCCTGCACACATTTGTCACCTCTGCATTGGTTCATTTATTTGGTTGACGTTTCGGTGACAAGGACCTTTGCCATGTCTAGATACCCAGAGGTCAGGAACCCTTACTATCCAAAGAGACATTTTCATATAATGAAGGTAACAGTTTATTTAAGTGTAAACTAGCCTAGTAGGTCTAAATGAGCATTCATTAATATGTTTGTAGCAATTTTTAATGGCCCTGTCTTTGACAGTCATTGTGGAGAGGGTTATATCATACATTTTTTACACTTTTCAAAAGGAGGGAAACAGGGGGAACAGACTTCTACGCATCACCCGGCTGTATGTGTACGTAAGCTATGATGCACATTTTAGTTGACTGAAATCTTATATAGCATAAATGGAGAATGTAGAAATCACTTTACACCTACAACATTAATACAAACAAAAAAAGAAGAAGCCATTATTCATTTCCATATAAAAAAAATGTAAAAGCCAATGCAGAGATGACAAGTGTTTTCTTTGGAAACAGAAGATAAAAGTAGAAAAGTACATGTGAAGATTTTATCTGTGTGTAGGCATGATGATCTGAACGCTGACACTCACCTGCTGAAGATCAGAGAGGAAAACTCCACCAGGTGAGTCATGACATCGTCTTTATCTCCACAACATGATGAGAAAACATTGTCATCATAAAATGTGAACATTGACAAAGGTAAAAGAAATAATAATTATGTGAAACACTCCTGGTAATTACATTATATCATGATGTCATTGATGAAAAGAGACAGAAATAGTGTGAGAAAAAATCTTGTACGATGTTAAATCATTTTAGGAAAAGTTCACAGTTATGATCTTATCTTGTGACAAACACAAGTCTAACATGACATATTTATGACTAGGTAATAAGAAAATAATTTGTTAGTTATAGAGTGTGGTCTAGCCCTATTCTATCTATAAATTGACCTGGGATAACATCTGTTATGATTTATAAAACTATAAATAGAGTTCGATTGAAATGTCTTGTAATAATATTAATGACTTAGTGACAGAAATCTCTGACTCATCGTTAACAGATAGATAATTATAATAATCTCTAAGTTCAGAATCATGTTTGTACATACAGTTACAAGAATAAATCTTAAAATCATAAGATACAAATGTATATATGTTTAATTTTGTCTTCTGTAAAACACTGCTGAAATAATCGGTTTCTTGTTTCGACAGCAGGTTCGAGTCCCGTCAACACGTCAACAACACAAGGTCACAAAAATACACAAAATACACAACACATACACAGTAATACAAAGTAATACACACACACAGACTGAGAATATGGCCCATTGTGTCACTTGATGTGCTGAACTTCATTAGAAAAATCATCAATTTATCCAAAGTGTTCTTAAGAATACTATAAGAAAACATTGCTGCAGCTTTAAGAAAGATGATGTATTTCCTCCTCAGAGACATGTCATCAAACAACACAGCGGATAACATGGCCGCCTCTACGTTCATGTACGTAGATTCTTTTTCTCACTTTTTTAATCAGCTTAGATATCTGTTCAAACGTGTCTTTGTTTGTTTTCCAGGTTTGTGTTTCCACAGGACAAAGTGTAAGACTTTTTTATTCAGCAGATATTTACTTGTACAGATCTGATTCACCTGTACAGATTTGATTAGATTTGATTTTGTTGTTTATTCCCACCCTTTAATACGATCCACAAAAGCGTTTCATAAATTAGCACCCCTAACTGTGGCAGAAAATAATCAGAGAATAGTTGTGGTTTAAAAGGGTAACTACAGTTTTTTTCAACCTGGATCCTATTTTCCTATATTTTTGTGTATAAGTGACTGATAGGAACAACAATCTTTGAAACGGGTCCAGTATTAAGCGTGAACGCTGTAACCGGCAGCCACAGACCGGCTGCAATGTAAACCCTATGGGGCAAATGTTCAGCATCAGTTTGATTCACTAAAATTGATTTTTTTGCCACTAAAAGGCTTAGATTATTATTATTCTCAGTGTCTGACAAAATTATGGAAAGGATCCCTACATAGATAGACCATTTTAAAACCTATTTGATACCTTACTGTTTAACTAGAAACGCTAGCACTAAACCCACCAGACTCCATTTAAAAAGAAATACTTTTAGCATGTGTAGAGCCATATAAATCGGTAAACTATGTGTTTATTTCAACAAAAACTAGAGTTGTGATGGTTGGAAAAGTGGAAAGACGACCCTAAACGGCTTTTCATAGTTTTATTTTGTTTCTGTTGACTTTGAATGGAGTATATTTTACAATGCTAAAATTACTGCTTACTATTTCTAGCCCTTTTTCCCTTTTCCTAAGTGGCTTTGCCACTTGTCAGGCTGCCATTGTAAATAAGAAACTGTTCTTAATGACTTGCCTTTAAAAAAATAAAGGTGAAATTAATAAAATAAATGAAACTAAAGTCTGGTTGGTTTAGCGAACACAATTTTGCAGATGTTTTTATGTTACTCTTTAACAGAAAGGTTGACCTCTCAAGAAATCCTTTCCATAATGTTGTAAAACAAGCACTTTTGTGAGCATAAATACATGCTGGACAATTGCCCTATTAACTTACATTGTAGCTTGTTTAGCCGCTGCTGACTGCAGCAATTTCGCTTAATACTGGACAAATGTTAAAGATTGTTGTTCCCATTAGTCACTTAGACACAAGGTTTTAAAAAAACTGGTAGTTACCCTTTAAACTCGTTGGTTTGGATTCAAATCTGAAGCTGCTTCAGTTCTTGTTACACGCGTGACGCAGAACCAACCCATTCTCACTCCCAACTCGTAAAATACGGATGGTTGGGCAGTGGCCCTCAGCGTCAGATACGACGCAAAAATTACGTCTGTATGGAACGCACCGGGCAGAGCACCAGCGCAACCGTGACGTTGTAAGATGACGAAGTATTAAAGTGATGGTTCGGAGTAATTTCACCCTAGGGTCCTTTGCACCATGACCTCGAGCCAAACACCCCCCCAGAAGCTTTTTTCACCTGGGTCGAACATTGGGAGAGTTAGCGTAGAGTAGCGTTATCAGCTGAATAGCTTAGCGCAGGGGCTAATGGATCCAGTGATTTATCTCGTAAATGACCCCACTAATAATGCCCAAAATGATACCAAACTTCTACACTAGTACAAATAGGTTATGCACTCATAAAACGATGGATTGGAAAGTTTGTAAGTACACCAGAAGTGTATGTAAATAACACTTGCCTGCTGGCTTCTGCTCTCTGCTGTTGTTGTTGTTGCTGCTGCCGGCAGTTAGACGAGTGCTTAGGGTTGTCTACAAATTACAACACCGAAAAGAGATGCAACAAAAATATTTATTAATTTAATGATTAAATAAGGTAATGTCTCTAAACTTACCTCAATTATAACTTGTCTCCTGCTAGTTATACTACAGCACTTACTTTAAAAAAAAAAGTGAAATTAATAAAGATTTTTGTTGCATCTCTTTTTGGTGTTGTAATTTGTAGACGGCCCTAAGCACTCTTACTGCCCGTTGCTCGCAGCAACAGAGACGAGAAGCAAACAGGCAAGTGTTATTTACATACACTTCTGGTGTACTTCCAATCCATTGTTTTATGAGTAAATAAACTATTTGTACTAGTGAACTAGTGTACTCCCAAAATGATACCAAACTTCTACGTTTGGTATCATTTCGGGCATTATTAGTGGGGTAATTTACAAGATACATCACTGGATCCATTAGCCCCTGCGCTAAGCTATTCGGCTGATAACTCTACGCTAACTCTCCCAATGTTCGACCTAGGTGAAAAAATCTTCTGGGGGGGTGTTTGGCTTGAGGTCATGGTGCAAAGGACCCTAGGGGGAAATTACTCAGAACCATCACTTTAAGAGCGACAAGGGTAGCGAGTAGTAAAAGGAAGGAAGGCCGAAATGCCGCGCAAGGAGGTTGGTTGGGGTAGTGGATGGGTCAAACAACACAGGATTTTCACCCAGGAGAACAGGGTTTGTGTCCCGCGTGTCACTGAAACGTACATTTAATAAACACCCACCATCTTTTCCTAAACCTAGCTGTCTCGTTCTTGTGATTTCAAGAGTCATGACGCTAAAAGAGACTTTTAGGGTGAATAACAAACGCCAAAGGCACATGGGCAAGCTTCCGTATTTTATGCGATGCGAGGGTGAGAATGTATTGGCAGCACGTGATGTATCTTCGTTTGTTCAAGTAAAGTAAAAAAACTTTACTTTTATTTTCAAACAGGACATGAACCCCAGTCTTCTGGGGGAAAATGCTTGTTTGACACATCCACCACTCCAACCTGCCTCCTTACACAGAAATGTGGTGCTCTTAAGCCCCTGACACACCAACCCGACGGCTGACCGTCGGCCGAAAAGGCAGTCGGACTGATCAGTCGGCTCCCCGAGGTCCAAAAGTGCCTTGGAACACACCGAAGCAACGCTGTCTTGAGCATATGTTCTGCGCATGCGTGAGACGTAATACAATAAATTAAAACCAGAAATGACAACGCGTCACGTGGGTCTGGCTTCTCCAGCCGATAGTTCAGGAAGCAGTACATTGACTTCATGTAGAAAATGTTGGAAAATGAGCATTCAGAGCCTGTTCCTCCACAGAACACATAGTGTTTACCTTACAGTTCCTAATATGGATGTATGGTATAAGGTAGTCTCGCTTTGCCAGACCCTCCTCCAAATGTGCTAAGCACCGCTGCAAAATAGGCTCGGAAGGAACTTGTTTTGGTGGAACAGGTGCATATGTGTAAGTCTAGCTAGCTCTCTGGATTTAACCTAAAGAGATCTGAGAAAAGGTTAACCATAGTCCTAAATTGACCAGAGTTTAAAATGCCAACACAAAGGAAACCAAAGCAAACAGGCAAGTGTTATTTACATACACTTCTGGTGTACTTCCAATCCATTGTTTTATGAGTAAATAAACTATTTGTACTAGTGAACTAGTGTACTCCCAAAATGATACCAAACTTCTACGTTTGGTATCATTTCGGGCATTATTAGTGGGGTAATTTACAAGATACATCACTGGATCCATTAGCCCCTGCGCTAAGCTATTCGGCTGATAACTCTACGCTAACTCTCCCAATGTTCGACCTAGGTGAAAAAATCTTCTGGGGGGGTGTTTGGCTTGAGGTCATGGTGCAAAGGACCCTAGGGGGAAATTACTCAGAACCATCACTTTAAGAGCGACAAGGGTAGCGAGTAGTAAAAGGAAGGAAGGCCGAAATGCCGCGCAAGGAGGTTGGTTGGGGTAGTGGATGGGTCAAACAACACAGGATTTTCACCCAGGAGAACAGGGTTTGTGTCCCGCGTGTCACTGAAACGTACATTTAATAAACACCCACCATCTTTTCCTAAACCTAGCTGTCTCGTTCTTGTGATTTCAAGAGTCATGACGCTAAAAGAGACTTTTAGGGTGAATAACAAACGCCAAAGGCACATGGGCAAGCTTCCGTATTTTATGCGATGCGAGGGTGAGAATGTATTGGCAGAACGTGATGTATCTTCGTTTGTTCAAGTAAAGTAAAAAAACTTTACTTTTATTTTCAAACAGGACATGAACCCCAGTCTTCTGGGGGAAAATGCTTGTTTGACACATCCACCACTCCAACCTGCCTCCTTACACAGAAATGTGGTGCTCTTAAGCCCCTGACACACCAACCCGACGGCTGACCGTCGGCCGAAAAGGCAGTCGGACTGATCAGTCGGCTCCCCGAGGTCCAAAAGTGCCTTGGAACACACCGAAGCAACGCTGTCTTGAGCATATGTTCTGCGCATGCGTGAGACGTAATACAATAAATTAAAACCAGAAATGACAACGCGTCACGTGGGTCTGGCTTCTCCAGCCGATAGTTCAAAATACGATCTCGTATTTTACAAAAGTAGAGACCCAGCAAGTCAGGTCGGCCAAAATGAAGACCGACAGCTCCTCCGATGGATGACGGCACGAAACACACCGAACAGACTCAAGTCACTGACCTCACCAGACTGTCCTACGGCCAATTATCGGGTTGGTGTGTCAGGGCCATTATACTTCATCACCTTACTTCCTGCTTTGCTCCCATCATAACTACTGTGGCCACTAGAGGGCGCTGCTGCTATAAACTCATATGCTGCTTGATCAAACGACTTATGGTAATGTTTTTCGGGGGAGGACAGTCTTTCTGATTCATCTGTACAGATGTGATTCAGATCTGATTTACATGTACAAGTAAATATCTAGGTGCTTTGTGAAACAAGGTATTCCTTTCTCTCTTTGTGTTTCAGGGATTTGACTTCGGGGTACGTATCAATTCAATACAATTTAATTCAGTTGTATTTATAGTATCAAATCATAACAAGAGTTATCTCAAGACACTTTACAGATAGAGTAGGTCTAGACCACACAATTTATAATTTACAAAGACCCAACAATCCCAGTAATTCCCCCAAGAGCAAGCATTTAGTGTGACAGTGGCAAGGAAAAACTTCCTTTTAGGGAGAAACCTCGGGTGGTGAAAAAAACTTCCTTTTTGGGAGAAACCTCGGACAGACCCAGGCTCTTGGTAGGTGGTATCTTATGGTGCCGGTTGGGAGTGTGATGAACAGTGTCAATAATAGTCACAATAAAGATAATGGAACTATGACTAGAACTAGTAGTTGTAGTAGTTCATGGTGTAGCAGGGCACTGCAGGGTGTTACAGGGTGTAGCAGGACTAAGCAGGGCATAGCAGGACGTAGCAGGGTGTAGCAGGGCATAGCAGCGCATAGCAGGACGTAGCAGGGTGTAGCAGGGCATAGCAAGACCATGGCAACAGCAGCAACCATGATTTTGGTGCCACCCTAATCCAAGGAAAACTGCTGGCCAAAAAAAAGCTATACACCCTCCCCCGCCGGTCTAGGCGAACGCTGCAACTCCTCACTCCCTAACTATAAGCTTTATCAAAGAAGAGAGTTTTAAGTTTACTCTTAATTGTGGTGACGGTGTCTGCCCCCCGAACACAGACTGGGAGCTGGTTCCACAGGAGGGGAGCCCCGGCTACTAGCTCATCGCTCAGACAGTCATGCTCAGAGACCCCCCGGTCTCGTAACTAAGATGCTTTTATTTCGCCGCTGATGGATCGTTTGTTTAAATATCACAACACATGTCCACTGGCCGTCTCACACACACACACACACACACACACACACACACACACACGTCCACAGCGCAGCAGGCAGAGGCGGAGGCGAGAGAGATACTTGTTTCTCTTCGGGAGACTTGTTAAAATTATGACAAATATGCTATATACATTAGTTCATACTTTTTTTTGTGTATTTGTTTTCTGATTTTAATGCTATAAAGACCGTTGCCGTGCTTGCATTACTCCCTTACCCCTCCTATAGTCCCTATGGCCACTTGGCCAGTGCGAATGCAAATGGAAAAAACGGTAGAGTAGTTAGTAGATCTGCTTAGAAGTGGACTTTTCCTATAACTATGTTCCTGTAACTACTTGGTCGGAAAGCGGCTTAACTCTGCATTCTGGGAGCGCAGTGCTCTAGTGGGACAATAAGGTACTATGAACCCTTCAAGATATGATGGTGCTTGACCTTTTAGAGCTTTGTAGGTCAGGAGAAGGATTTTAAATTCAATCCTGGATTTTACAGGAAGCCAATGCATAGAAGCTAATACAGGAGAAATATGATCTTTTCTTAGTTCTTGTCAGAACACGCACTGCAGCATTCTGGATCAACTGGAGAGTTAAGTGACTTATTTGAGCAACCTGATATTAAGGAATTACAGTAGTCCAGCCTGGAAGTAACAAATGCATGGACTACTTTTTCAGCATCATTTTGAGACAGAATGTGCCTAATTTTGGCAATGTTACGAAGTTGAAAAAAGGCTGTTCTTGAGGTTTGCTTTAAGTGGGTGTTGAAGGATATATCCTGATCAAAAATAACTCCTAGATTTCTGACAGTAGTGCTGAAGGCCAGTGCAATGCCATCCAGAGTAGCTATAGCTTTAGATAATGAGGTTCAGAGGTGTTTAGGGCCCAGCACAATAACTTTTTAAAATTTTGTCTGAGTTTAACATCAGAAAATTGTAGGTCATCCATGATTTTATATCTTTAATGCATGCTTGAAGTTTAACTAACTGACTGGTTGCGTCTGGTATCACTGCACGACTGTCTTTTGACCTCTGTGAAATAATGTGATTGGCTGAGGGAAACAGCAGTGTACGGAGTCACAGAACCCCCTGATGATATTATTATCACTGATATCCATTCAGAATAAACGTCCATAAATCCACTTAGAAAATCATAAGTCTGTCTCACCAATACACTGTAAAAATAATGGACGTAGCATTTGTGATGGCACCCATTGGTTTGTGGACTGCCCTTTTGAAGCCTTGAGTTTGCTGACATCTCTCTTTTTTTTTTTTAACCAGACATGACAATTTTTGGGGGAGAGGGTGGAGCCAAGGCAGTGTTGTTTATGGTTGCAATGGAGCTCCGCTAAGCTAAACGCTAAAGAGTGAAATTTTCAACCCTTTGAAGCGAGTCATCCAGCAGAGATTTACCAGTGGGTAAATTAGCATGTACGGCAGTACAGAAAATCTGCCAACTTTCCCTTAAGTTAACAGCTAACGCTAGCTATCTGTAGGGTGACCAGGACAGTCCCGATTTTCAGTTGTGTGTCCCGAGTCCCGACAAAAGCCTGTCGGGACGCTAAAATGTCCCAGTTTACACCAACCACTATGAAATTGTCCCGGTTGTCAGCGATTACATAGCCGACGTGGTCTTATTATAGCCCAATCATTAACTAAACCCATGTAGAAAGACTAATAAAGGGTCCAACATATGATTTTAAAAATGTGTATGTGTGTCAGTCAATCATAGCGGTCTGCATCTGCATAATCTGTGCAGCCAGCGTTACAATGTATATTTGTAAACATTGTTGCAATGCCTCTTCTTATCTGTCTCGTTTTAACCAGTCCCTCCAGGATTTTGCAGCCTTTTTTTGAGATTGTTGCGGCCCAAAATGCCTGATTTTGCGGGAGCTGTCCTCAATTTAGGTCATAGTGTTGTCTCATCTCCGGTTTTTCCTGCATCCACCATGTGTGTTTGTATATGTGTGCGCACGTCAGTCGTGGGGAGAACTGAGCAACAGCCCCGCCCGCTGCAGAGAGCCATCAGGATTGAAACAGCAGCAGCTTCAGCGACTCTAGAGTGAAAAAACGTTACAGTGTTCATTAAAGTGATGGTTCAGAGTAACTTCACCCTAGGGTCCTTTGCAACATGACCTCGAGCCAAACACCCCCCCAGAAGCTTTTTTCACTTGGGTCTAACATTGGGAGAGTTAGCGTATAGTAGCGTTATCAGCTGAATAGCTTCTTAGCGCAGGGGCTAATGGACCCACGTTTTTATCTGGTAAATGACCCCACTAATAATGTCCGAAATGATACCAAACGTCTACAGTAGTAAATATAGGTTATGTACTCATAAAACGATGGATTGGAAAGTTTGTAAGTACACCAGAAGTTTATGAACACTTGCCTGCTGGCTTCTGCTCTCTGCTGTTGTTGCTGCTGCCGGGAGTAAGATGAGTGCTTAGGGCTGTCTACAAATTACAACACTGAAAAGAGATGCAACAAAAATATTTTTTCTTCTGGGGGGTGTTTGGCTCGAGGTCATAGTGCAAAGGACCCTAGGGTGAAATTACTCCGAACCATCACTTTAATGTTAAAATGTATAAAGGTTGGCAGGATGGTCTGAAATGTTTTGCATGGTCTTTCGCTGAACGTTTTGTTGGTAAATGTGAGATGTAAAACAAGGAAATGAATTTGGCGACGTACGCAAATATTGATTTGAACGCAACTTGTGCATAATGATGTAAACTACCCACCGTACCTAATGCTTTAGTTGATGTGTTGTTCATGCATGAGGTCATGAATGAGAGGCTATGAATTCATGTCAATTCCTGATGATTCATAAGATATAAAGGAATGAAGTAATGCACAAATCATGAATTAAGTCATGCATGAATTCATAATTCATGTACCCTTAACCGTAAAGTGTTACCATAACTTTAGTTCAAGCCTGCATGCAATTAAAAATACCTTTTCACAAAGTTTTTCACAAGTTCAGTGCATTTTCCAAAAGAATGCTTTTTTAAATTTTATTTCTAGATATGTAGGCTACATACCAAGAAAATTCATTAATATTAACTGAGATACCTCATTATGTTGTGAGCAGTAGGCCTACGTGTGCCTTTTGGCAAAATTGTGTCTAATCTGTCTGTGTCTATGTCTGACCTGGGCTGGCACAAAGTCGTGTGCGTGCACGAGCAGTACGGTCACGCGCAAAGTGTCCCGGTTTTAGTTCCGGGAAATCTGGTGACCGAATGTTCCAATTAACTTTAATGAAGTGAAAACAAACAGTGATACGGTCAAAGTTTAAGTTGAAAACACGGACAACACCCAAAAACAAGTTCAGGTCTATTTTAATGGACACAGGCCCATGGCTGGTATTGCTAAGCCGCTGTCCTGATTGACAGGTTGGCGTGTAGCCACACCCTAAAGCATCCCCTGCTTTATACATGGATTTCTCGGCAACGTCATCACTGCTTGCGCACGCAACCAGGAGGCAGAAAGAAGACGTGTTTCGTGTAGCTAGTAGTAGTAGCATATTGTAAGTCAAAAGGCCAAGGAATTGTTGCATGGTTAATTGTACAAACATGATGATTAACATACCTAGGGGGAAGCATGCTTTTGCCAAAAACTGGCAGAGGTTATGGCTTCAAGCCATAAGAAGGGCAGATTGGGGTCATATGCAAGGAGTCAGGCTCCCATTGTATCAATCAGAAAAATTGCAGCTTGTTCAGTTGTTTAGCTAAGTGATATCTACCTGTCAGGGCTGTAGTACTCGAGTCCGGACTCGAGGCAAGTTTAGACTGCTAGCTAAAGCTACGCAGATGTTAGCACAACAGCGTTAGCCTAGCCTGCTAGATAATTATTATGACTGCCTTCGGGGTTTCTTATATCTGCGTCCACGCTGCAACGTAAGACCTGTGGCGTTAGTTGCTCCTTTTGTACCATCATTTTATTGAATGAAATATTAAGCGTCGCTCTTATGAGATGGGTGGGTTTTTGTTACGTTACGCACAAAGCTAACTGGCTATAGTTAGCCTGTACATCTGCTAGTGGACATTAGCTAACGTTGCAACGTTGAAACTCTAGCGGCAGTAGAGTTTTGGCGAGCTAACCACAACAGTGTTGTCGTCCTGTCGTCCACAATCAACCTCTTCTGCTAAAAACAGTCAACGTGCAGTGATGTTTTAAAACAGAGACACACATATCATACCTTTTCCTGGAAAACCTGGCCATTATTTTAAGGCATAAACCAACCATAGGGGTACACTCAGGGGTAACCCTGCTGCTAACATTGGCTATTACATTAGCTTAAAATGATAATTATAGTCATACATATATATCACAGTAACACGGCAAAATTAAAGACAAACAAACAGATCACGTTTTATTTTATTTATATACAAACAATAAGGAAAGCTTCAATACTTAAGGTTGTTGCAGTAGTGGCCAGTTTACCAATCTGGCTTTCTGCCTCCGGTATGCGCACGCACCCAGTAATGTTTGTAAACAGGAAACCCGTGTATAGTGAGCGAGAGCTTAAAGTCTGTAGTCTTACCAATGGTCTCCATGTTTACATATCTCACCTGTGGTCTCCATGTTTACCTGTCTCACCTGTGGTCTCCTTGTTTACTTGTCTCAACTATCGTCTCCATGTTTACATATCTCACCTGTGGTTTCCATGTTTACCTGTCTCACATGTGGTTTCACCTGTCTCACTTCAGCATGATTAAAGGTAGATGCGCCCTCTCCACCTGTCTGACCGCGAACCTCGGCGCCTCCCTGCAGGGTGGGGACGAGACAGCCGGCGGCGCCACCACCGACCCATTCGGCATCGGAAAGAAGTGACAGGAAGCAGCTGTTAACACAGTCATCCTAATCATCATCATCCATAGTTATATATATATATATATATATATATATATATATATATATATATATATAGATAACATATTTGGCTTGTGAGATCTTGAGATGGACAACAGACCCGTTCTGCCCATGAAGACTCATAGAAAAAATACTTTTCTGCTGCTTTTGGATGTTGATGCAAAAGAAATTCCAAACTAAAGCAACACTGAATAACGGTGTTTACAATATTTTACTGTTATGAACGTATTGGAATTTAATTTCACAAGAGGTAACGTTAATCCTTCTTGTGATGACCCTGTGGTTGTCCCTGTGCTATGCTGTTTTGGTGTGTGTTTAACTGTGTTGCAGGGTGCCTGTAGGCGGAGCCAAGGCCAGAGGAGATGTGGCACACCTGTATGGCCTGGGTCACATGAATTTAAGATGGCTGCAGACTCTGCTCTGGTCTCTCTCTTCACCATACACCACCCTGGGGACACTCCGGCACTTCGTTTATTTGTTATACTCTTTTTTTTTTTTTTTTTTCTTTCACACACACTTAATGTTACACTCATTTGTAGTTTGGCCAAATAAAGCCTTTAAGTACAGTATATGTTTGTGTGAGCTTACTCTTTTGTTTAAAGAAGGAGCCAACTTGTAACAATCTTTTAAGCCAACATAAAGTTGACTGTAAAGTGACTGTCCTGATACTGATTTAAGCTAATGGTAGCTTGTGTCAGTTAAAGCATTTTTTATTAAAGTAATTAATAATATATCAATAAGATGCCATTGTTATAACATGTGTTATTGAAGCGGCAGCTCTTTGGCTGAACTGCAGGTCCTCGACTGGCCACTTGAGGTGAGTCAATCTCCATCTTAAAGCTGCGTACTGCGACTAGCTACACAAGATATTTTGGTTTGAAAACCTGCATTGTTAATTTAAACGAGTATCCTGTATCATGAATATGTGCTGGCATTTGTAGCAAAGCAGTAGCCTGGTTGACACCAGACGCTTCTCAGTTGTAACTGAGAGTGGGTCTGGGCAAGCTTCATTCACAGCCCATTTCCAAAGGGGTGTCACCAATGGACGCTGCTCAAATGCCTCTGGGCATTGCATAGTCCTTCAAACAATCAGACCAACGATCTGGGTGACGTAGCAGCAACAGCGGCATAAAAGCGTTGCTGCGCTTCAGTGGTCGTCATGTTGAATGTAAACAAAAAGCTGCTTGCTGTCGCTGCGCTATCGTCATCGTGTAAAGCGCGCCTCAACGGTTGTGATTGGTGCCTCGATTTGGAAAAATTGGAAATGGGCTTGAATGGGCTCTTGGCCAGACTTACTTGCAGAGCAAATCTCAAATTTACCGGAAGTTCGTCAGGGTTTTCCCAGGCTAGCAAAGCAGGATCTTCAGCAAAAACTTATCCCAAATGTAATCCCATCCCTCCAATTATCAGCCGCAACCAATGCTGTATCTACGTAGTCTATATGTATGAGTGAAGCCCATCTATCATCTGCTCCTCTGCTCACTGCTGTGTTTGGGGGTGTTGTCAGGGAGTGATATGGGGAGACAACATGCGATTTCTTTTGATAGGAAGTGTGCATTTGACCTCTGAGGAAACTTACTACAGACAGCTAGATATTACAATAAGTACTTACTTTGCTTGGGTTCTGCTGCTTTTTCTGCTTTTTCTACCTCTGCTGTGTAGGTTTGCTGGATTTGCTGTGTTTTTTGGCAAGAATTTAGTGGTTTTACTTAAAATGACTGAAACTGCGTAGTTTCAATCTAGCTAAGTGTGAAGTTTGTTGTTGGGAGTGTAGTTTTAACGACAGACGTGCAGGTGCTTTGTTGACTGATTAGCTGCGTGGGGCCTCCACAGCTGCAGCCAACACCAATCACCTCCTTGTATTTAAAATTAGCATTTACGTGAAGACTCATCGGACGAAGACTCAGAGGACAAAGACAAAGGAGTCTACGCGGGAGTCTTCGTGGGAGGCTAAGTGGGAAGTTAAGTGGGTTTGATATGTCATATCTCTCTTACACTGCTCTTTGTCTTTATCTGGAAATGTGCTGTTTCTCCATTCCTGTCCGTGTATCCTCTCGGAGATACTACAAAGTTTAGATACTTGCATAAGTTTGCAACATTTCCGCAATCCGACATCTCTTACCTATCCCACCCGCTCCACACACACTCAACACCTTGTCGTAGGTGGCCTGTGGAACTGCCAGCCTGCAATCCCTTGACTTCCTTGCTCTCACTGTGACCTGGATTACACCGACTAACACATCCACCCCTGCTGCTCTCTCTTCTGCCTACTCTTTCACCAAACGCCAAGACCTACTGGCCTACTCATTAACCCCAAGTGAAGATGAACTTCATGCTGTTACCATAACGCATCTGGTACAACTAGTCATTGTTGTTATCTACCACCCACCAGGTCGTCTGGGAGAGTTTTTGGAGGAGCTGGATGTCCTTCTTTCAAACATCCCTGAAACTGGCCCTCTGCTGATTCTTCTGGGCGACTTCAACATCCAGACAGAGAAGTCAGCTGCCTTTCTACACCTTCTCTCTTCTTTTGCCCTCTCACTCTTGCCTTCCCCACCCACTCACAAAGCTGGCAACCACTTAGATCTCATTCACCAGAAACTGCTCTACAACCAACCTCAATCTTACTCCACTCCATACCTCAGACCATTTCTTTGTCTCTTTCTCTATCCCACTCTCCCAAGCTCACAACCATATCTCAAAAGACACTATGTCTGTCTGCCATAATATTCGTTCACTCTCATCTTCTTCTCTGGCGTCATGTACTATATCAACCCTTCGTCCATCTGACTCTTTCTTTCTTAATCTAGTGTTGACGAACTGACCGAAGAGCCGGTTAATTAACACGACTCGTGTCACTGAGCCGGGAGAATCGAGTGCCATACGTCAATGAACTGACTCACTCCTGTTTTTTTCTTTTACTTCATTCGTGCCGTTGGCATTATATATATGTCAGTGGTTGGCCGTTGTGTAGCTGGTATTCTTCTGCTACTGTGTGTGTAGTAATCTAGCTCATTAGCGCCTCCACTGGACTGGAGTGGTGGTGGTAGAATCAATTAGGAAATGAGCTACCTAGACCCTATGCCGCTCGAGTCTAATGTAACCGTGCAACAGGCCGGCCCGCTCGAGTCTAATGTAACCGTGCAACCGGCCGGCCGCTCGAGTCTTACGTAACCGTGCAACCGGCCGGCCCGCTCGAGTCTAATGTAATCACGCGGTGTCTTGGTTCTCGGCAAGTTTGAGTTATTAACCAAACCTTGTTTCTGGTGCATCTTAGAGGATTGTGTCCAAGGCAATTCACACATTATCGATGGGGAAGTACAGTACATCACATACAAATACACGTCATGTTATTTTGGTAGTTATGTTAAGTTAAATGTTAGAGAAGTGAATGTTGCTACGTGGTAGCTAGGCTAGGCTGTCACAAGGAGACCGCGCACCAGGCTACTGAACGAGACCGTAAGGACCGTAACCAAGGGTAGGGTGCTGCATGAGTCTATATTCAACGGGTGTCTAGGTTCTCAGCAAGTTTGAGTTATCAACCGATAGCAGAAGCCTTTATTTCTCGTGCATCTTAGTTGATTGTGTACATACAAATTAATAGATTACATTATTGATATCACATACAAATGCACGTCATGTTATCTTAGGAGTTATGTTAAGTTAAATGTTTGTTACGTGATAGGTAGGCTGTCACCAGGAGACTGTGCACCAGACTACTGAACAAGACCGTAACCGTGCCTAATGCATGAGTTATGTAATCAAACGGGTGTCTAGGTTCTCGGCAAGTTTGAGTTATCAACCGATAGCAGAAGCCTTTATGTCTCGTGCATTTTAGAATTGTGTTCATGGAAATTCATATGATACATTAAGGGGAAAGTATTTGGCCTATATCACATACAATTACACGTAATGTTATCTTGATAGTTATGTAAAGTTAAATGCGATCACCCCCCCATCCCTTCCATTTCTTTCCAAAACTCTTGAGCATGCCATTTATAATCAACTCTCTACCAGAACAACGTTCTTGATCCCCACCAGTGTGGCTTCAAGGCTGGCCACTCAACAGAAACTGCCCTCCTTGCTGTCACTGAGCAGCTTCACATCGCATCCTCTCTCCTCCGTCATCCTCCTTCTGGACCTTTCTGCTGCCTTTGACACAGTGAACCACCTGATCCTCATTTCGACACTCCGGGATCTGGGTGTCTCAGGCTCTGCGCTCTCTTTGCTCAAATCTTACCTGGCAGACCGAACCTACTGGGTAACTTGGAGAGGATCTACTTCAGAACCTTGCCCACTCAAAACTGGGGTTCCTCAGGGATCAGTCCTGGGTCCCCTCCTCTTCTCTCTGTACACCAACTCTCTCTCGTCATTCAGTCGCACGGCTTTTCTTATCACAGTTACGCAGATGACACCCAACTAATTATCTCCTTTCCAGAGTCTGAAACTCAAGTAGCAGCACGTATCTCGGCCTGTCTGACTGATATTTCTTCATGGATGTCCACACACCATCTAAAACTCAACCTCGAGCAAATTTGAGATTTGCTCTGCATGTCAGTCTGGCCAAGAGCCCATTAAAGGCACCAATCACAACCGTTGAGGCGGGCTTTACACAATGACAATAGCGACGGCAAGCAGCTTTTTGTTTACATTTAACATGATGGCCACTGAAGCGCAGCAACCCGTTGATGCCGCTGTTGCTGCTACGTCACCCATATTGTTGGTCTGATTAGTCTGACGCCCCTTTGGAAATGAGCTGGGAATTAACCTTCCCCAGACCCAGTCTCAGTTACAACTGAAAAAAAGGGTCTGGTGTCTCCCAGGCTAGTATAAAATGTTTTCCTAAAAGCACCAAATTGTTGAGAACAAAATCTACCTTCTTATCTTCAACAAAAACACCCAACTTCACTGTAAGAGGTGGTATCTCAATTTCCCTGGTCTGTGGCCAACTCTGCAGATCTCACCAGAAAGATTGCACTGACTCACACAGAAAAAAATACATGTTCTCAATTTCCTTTTCACAAAAAACATAGTTATTTGTATCAAAATTGAATTTGGGTAGATTTCATTTAACATTTTAAAGTTGACCTCTTTTACCTCCCGAAGAAGAGGGAGTGAGATATTATTTTCATATTATTTTCATATCACCAAATTCTTTCAACATATATTTTCTTCTTACTGGATTAGGATAATATTCCTTTCATAGAATATTTCTAATAACTTTGTTGGTATATTTATAGTCACAGAAATCCATTCCTTCGATGCAGAGCTGCCTCAGACCAGGAGAAACTTTGGAGTACCTAATGTCTTCTCTCACCATGGATTTTAGAGACATTGGTATAGCTTTAAACCATCTATCACAACGCTTTGCATTGAAGTTGATATTTCTCATAAAACTCCATGTGCTGTAACAATAATCCATTACCGTCCATAAAATGAGCAATTGCCCAGATTCCCTTGGATTTTCATTCACCAATGAACACAGATTTTCTGCTTATCACTATGTATATATTATTCCAAACTGGAGTATAATGAGGAGTAAAATTATGTTTGTAGATTAACTTCCAATAGAGAAGGACCTGCTAATGGAAAGCAGAAAGTTTGACTGGTAATGACCATAGACAGTATATATGAGAATGGACCAACAGATCCCGTTGCTCTGGACGGAGACCAGTGAAGGCTATTAGAAGCACTTTTCCGGTGAGTGCTAGCGTTACTGCGCAGCCTACAACTGAGAGAGACAACGTAAATGTGACATGAGCAACCTGTCTGAAAGTTGTAAGTCTTCTGGTAGCTGTGCCAAGAGAAATCTCAATCATTCCAAATCTTGCAGAGACGGAGAGCGTAGGTATATGTAAGGAGATAACATAGGCACAGACTAATTATTGCTAACTAAAATGATAGTTAACATTAGTAATTAAACCTAAACAGCTCATGTAAGTTGAAACTGCCTGCGAGCTTCTCCTGAACTAATTAATTCCACTACTATGTGACAGAGTCGTTAGCCTATTTTTACAAAAACGTCTGCTACGGAGCCATAACGTAAGGTACAAGGTAATGGAGCCTTTTATACATTGTCGTGTTTCTTTAGAAATAAACAATGGACAAATAGAGGCTTTAAATGCTTCAGATGTAAAGTTATTCGCTGTCAAGTGACGTCAAAATGAATGGCAGTCAGTGGAATGCTAACGGGAGGTGATCGCTTTGTAGCATCAAAATGGCGCCATAGGAGGTTCGAGTTCTGAAGCGAAGCTTACCCCCTTGGTAATGACTTGCATTCAAAATCCAACCTGAAATGAACACTGCCCCTTAACTCAATCTGTGGCAGTTTCACGGAATTGTAAAACCTTCTGTTATGGGCCCACGGAAGAATTCCGTGAAATGACCACGGATCACCAAAAATTCCGTGATAGGCCCAGGGAACAATTCCGTTAGATAAACACAGGCCCTTAAGTTAAGGAAAAGGTCATAGGTGGGCTTAAGGTTCCGTGACACGCGGGAAGAACGGGACGGTTTGGTTCAGGAAAAGGTTGTGGGTGGTCTTACGGTTCCGTGACACGCGACAAGAACGGGACGATTGGGTTTACGAAAAGTAGAAAGCGACTTTAGGAAACGTGACTTGCGGGACACGATCCCCGGTCTCCTGGGTGAAAGTCCTGTGTTTGACCCATCCGCCACCCCAACCAACCTCCTTATATGGAATTTCGGCCTTACATACTACTTGCTACTGTAGTCGCTCTTAATTCTACATCATCTTCTCATTGATTTTACATTGGCATTGTTTTCCGTGGTGGCAACACGGAATTTTCACACATTCCGTGCCACCACCATGTAATGAGCTGTTAACAGTTCGTGATCATTTCACGGAATTCTGTGAGACCAGGCTGTCAAAATCACATCGCAGAAGAAAGTCTATTCCCCCCATTTTTGAAAATATTAAATTGGGGACAATAAACCAAAAGGGCTGCCTGTTATTAATAAAAGATTTTAACCATTTTAATTTCAAGACACCATTCATAATATCAAAATCAATCGCATTTACACCTCCATCTTCATAGTTTTTAACCATGTCAATTTTCCTTATGTACTGACATTTGTTTCTCCATATGAAATTAAAATTGACCCTTGTTTATGGCTTTGATCATATTTGTAGAGATAGGTAAGGAGAAGGCTGGGTAAATAGGTCTGGATATTTTGGATAATAAGACTCTCCCAAAAATTGTGATATCTCTCTGCAGCCACCTATTTAAGATTAATTTACACTTTCATTTAGTCTTATCCTTGGAAATAACAATCCCCAAGTATTTAACTTCTGACTTGACCTTTATGTTATACAGAGGTTGTAGGGGATAATCATGTAATGTTAAAATTTCACATTTATCTAAATTCAGTTGTAAGCCTGAAGCTCTTGAAAACTGGTCGGTAATTTGTAAGGCTAAGGGAATTTGATTTTCATTTTTTAGAAATAAAGTTGTGTCGTCAGCCAATTGACCATTATGAATAAAAGTGGAGAGCTGCTGCAACCCTGACGAATTCCCTTCTTCATCTCAAATCGGGGACAGGTGCCATGCCCTAGAGCTACAGAACTATTGATTCCATTATATAGCATCCCAATTATATTCATACATTTCTCCCCAAATCCAAAATGATGCAAAGTTTTCAAGATAAAGGGATGTTCAACAGAATCAAACACTTTATAAATATCTAAGAATAAAATAAACCCACTATCATGAATAATATCGCTGTACTCAAATAAATCTAAAACAAGTCTTATGTTGTTGTGAATTGACCTTCCTTTCAAAAAACCTGATTGTCTCACCAATTATGGTTGACATACCTTCCTTTAGCAACAACTCCAGAGAGTAACTTGTAATCAGTATTCAACAATGTAATTGGTCTCAAATTATCTCAAATTCTCTTGTCTTTACCAGATTTAGGAATTAAAGTAATTAGACCTTGTTTCATAGATGACATCAGTTCTTTCTTCTCTATACATTCCATTACCACTTTAAATAGTACATTTCTGACATTGTTCCAAAGGAATTGATAGAAATTTGTTGTGAGCCTGTCCATCCCTGGAGATTCATTCAATTTCATCTTGAGAATAACTGAATCCAACTCCTCAATTCTCAGATCTGACTTGCAAATATCTTTTTAAGGGATCATCAATGCATAGGATAACATTCTTGATTTGATCAAACAAATAATCAGCCTCTAAACCAGAATAATTTGAGGAGTACAATTTGGAGTAAAATGAGAACACTTTATCTATACTTCTAAAATCTTTGCTTTTCACCCCATTTATCATTAAACTAGTAATTGAGTTTCGCTGTGGTCTATTTTTTTCCAAACTACTAAACTATGAGGAATTTTTTTGCCTGCCCTTTTCCCTATTTAATTCCTTTCAAAAATTTACTGTGAATTCTCTAATCTTAAATTTAGTAAATTCCCACCTACCAATATAACCTTCAATTGAATCATCCTTTTCATTATCTCTTATAATTTCCCTAACCTTAATGCAATATTCCTCATTTTGTAACATCTTAGAATTACACTTCCAATATCCTTTGTTTCTGGTTACCCTCAATATGGGTTCTAAAATTAGATCTATGAAACAGTGATCAGATAGTGGCACTTTAGAAATTTGAGTTTGTTTATCATATGTCAGAAAGTGATTGCTTACCAACCAGTAATCAATCCTAGATTTACTTTCTCCATTAGGCTTAAACCATAAAAAGGTTTTAACCCTCGGATTAAGGATTCTCCATGCATCAATCAAATTGTTGACTGTTATAAAACTTTCCATGATGTCATTATGCTTTGCTTTCCTTAGTCTAGGAGGCATTCTATCATCCCATTCATCTGGAGCCATTCCAGTCACCTTCTGCTAAGATCGGAATCGAATTCGGTAGGGTACAGTACTCGGCTCGATGAGTCAATATTTCTCCAGGGAAGTTGTTGAAACATATCGCCACACCTCCAGATCGGTTAGAATCACGACTAAATAAGATTTTGTCTCCCTATTGATTAGTCCAAAAAGCTGAATCAGCTTCAGAAGAATGAGTCTCTTGTAAAAACAAACAATGAGACTTTTGCCCTTTACTTCATTTAACAATGTCTTTCAAGCCCCTGACATTCAAAGAACCAAAACAAATTTTCTCATTTACCATGAACACCAGAAATAAGAAAACAAAAAACTGCTAGTTTAACAAATGTTAACTTAACCGACTCAGAACAAGACAAAACTTAGGCTTTGGGGAAAGTTACATCCCTCCAAAGGTTTCCACTTTATAACCATAAACAGACAGTGTTCCCTCAACTTCACCTGTCGTCTCCAATCTGCCATCCGTCGATGTATCCATGTGGACCGCGAAAAAAAGCTAGTTTCCCGGACCGCCTTGGTTGTTCAATTAGAGGCCACAACCTCTGTCTTTCTTCCCAATCCTCTTGTGGCAAAACTTCAGCCTCACCCATCACCCATGATGATATGCCTGATCTTGACAATGTCCACTGCTTCTTCCAGCTTTGACCCCATATATGGAGCAATCATAACCAGGATTTGGGTGACCTGCGTATGGATATCTTCGTCTTTTCTCTTTTCCAAACCTTTTATCCGGAGGCACCACCTCATCCTGTACCTTTCTTGTTCTTTTTCTCTCCCCTTAAGCTCATTATTCTTTTTACAAAGATGGTCGTTTTGTATCTCCAGATCTTCTACTTTCTTTTTACATTTTGTCAGTACCTCCATGTTGAACTGGACAGTCTTTGCTAAGCTAGCAATCATGGTGCTGCTTCGTTTTGTTTGCTCACTTAAGTCGGCTAGCTGCACATCCACTCTGTTCCAGGGCCAGTATCGCCTCCAAAATAGTCTTATTAGAAACTTCATCACTCTCACTGACTTCAGTTGACTTGGCCTTCTTTTCCATGGGTTGCTTGGTAGGTGTTGGTGGTGCAGAATCATTACCAGAGCGGTCCCTTTATTTAGCAGAGATACATCCATAGCATAGTCATTCTCCCCTTCACGCACGTTTTAAATTTTTTCGACAATAGGCGAGGATTTCTTTTCTTTGGGAGCTATTTTAAGTGTTGCAGGTTTAATGACACGTTTTAGATTCATTTTCACACTTCAAACAACTTCTAACTACTTGTGAAGAGCTTGGAAAATTGCGACTGCTGAACTAGGCATCTTGCCGGCCCCCCCGGCACCAATTTTTTTGTAGCGGAAACTCTGCCTAGGCTCGTTCGAGATGAGCCAGGTCTGTGCAGAATCGATCACCAGCAATCGCTGCCCAATGCATGCCGGTTAGATTTGTGTCCAACTTGATACTGATTTGCTCGGTACATGTGGGCAACGATAACCTCACCAGATCAAGGCGGCCGCAGTTCTGAGACGCAGGCAGCGCAGTTGCTTTTCAACGACTGCAAGACCCAGGCGGACCCAGGGCATGCTGAGAAACGCTGGCCTCTCAACTGATCTAACAGCTGATTGGTTCAGAATCGACTCAACATGATGACGTTTTATATAAACTTTTTATTGATTTTGAATTGGAGGGATTTTAACTGCTATTTGTCTGATTTAAAGGCTTACTCTGTACAGAACACATGTTGTGTGGCTGATAGTGACGTTTAGAAGTCAGAGAGACTAAATCCGTTCAGATTGAGGCTCATCTAAGTGTGTTGTTAATTAAAATCCGCAACAGATCGCATGTAGAGCATTTTGAGAGCTACTCTGTCATAATAAAAACAACTGGAGACTGTGCACAAGCCGATATATGGGTCTGATAACATTTTATTAAATCGGAATCGGACCACAGTGTTTCTGTGACTTCCTGTACAGCCTGAAGGCTGCTGGAATCGGCTGGAAACTGTCCAACTTGACAGCGGATTTTTGTCACCGCCCCCTGTTGCTGTTGCCTGCTCTTGTCCACTTTACAGGCGAGGCGCAGTTCATCTCGAACGAGCCTATTGGTATACCACCTGGAGCAAACTGGTCCTTCTTTAAGCAAATTTTCAAATATTATCTTACGTTAACTATAGCCCAGGGCCTTATCATTTGTATAGGAGACTTAAGTGCCCCACGCTGGGCTCTGCTCGGTGGCCCAGTTCTCAAGGCAGCTCACTTTGCAGAAAAAATGATAAGATTCAGACTCAGGTATAATTAATGTGTTGAGAGAACTTCACCCGTTAATTAAATAATTTGGCTTTTTTCATCTCCCCACTCTGCCTAGTCTCAAAGAAATTACTTTTTAATGTTCTACAAGGATGTGCGTGTGGTAAAATCATGCAGTTTAGGAATAATGGACCTAATTTTGAAAAGGAGGATTTCGTCATGGAGGCTGAACTCTTCTATACCAGAAGGGAAATAGAAATTATCAGGAAGAAAACAATAATGGTGAGGTTGCTCCCCCCTTCTTTCTGGGCCGCAAGGGGAAAGAATTGCTGAAACAGCTGCATTGGACAAAAAACACAGGAAATTATTAATTTAGAAGTAAAATTGAAACGACTACAAAGGGTACAAGAAACAACTTTGGACCCAAATCTTGCCAAAGAAATGCAACAGATAAATACTCAAATACATATCTAACAAGGAGACTGTACTGTTTTTGGAACAGAAACATTATGAGGTAGGAAATAAATTAACAAAATGATTGGCCTATAGACTATAAAAACTGTAAAGACTGTTCAAATTACACACCTGTGAGTCTCTTAAACCAGGATTATAAGATTTTTGTATCAATACTAGCTAAAAGACTGGAGCAAATTTTGCCCGGAATTATACACTTAGACCAAACAGGCTTCATAAAACATTGCCAAACTCAAAACATCAGAAGTATTTTACATGTGATTCTACAGGTAAACCAGGAGCAAACGGAGGCAGCCATAGTGGTTTTGGATGCAGAAGAAGCTTTCAAATCAGTAAACTGGTCATTTATATATGAAACTCTGCATACGTTTTAGTTTCACAAGACAAATAAAGCCCTTTATATCACACTAATAGCAAGAACAAAAATAAATGGCTCGGGCATCTGGTAAGGATGCCCCCTGTGCGCCTCCCTAGGGAGGTGTTCCAGGCACGTCCAGCTGGGAGGAGGCGTCTGGGAAGACCCAGGACTAGGTGGAGGGATTATATCTCCAACCTGGCTTGGGAACGCCTCGGGGTCTCCCAGTCGGAGCTGGTTAATGTTGCTCGGGAAAGGGAAGTTTGGGGTCCCCTGCTGGAGCTGCTCCCCCCGCGACCCGATACCGGATAAGCGGACGAAGATGGATGGATGGAAAAATAAATGGCTCAGGGTCCTTTGAGTTGAAAGGAGGATGTCGTCGGAGATGTCCCATCAGTCCCCTCCTGTTCGCGCTCTTCATAGAGCCTCTGAGTTGACTGATCAGGCAAACTTATAAAATATATTGAGTATCACTGGCAGGAGAACACAAAATTCCATCACACGCAGACAACGTTTTGGTTTATTTGGCACCACCAGCTTCCTGTCTTCCTGCTTTATTGCAAACACTTTTAGAGTTTGGATTAGCATCAGGGTACAGATTGAACTCTCATAAATCCAAGCTGCTAACATTTAAATATACTGTACAACCAGTCAACAATTCAGATTTTACAATTATTCCATTAGGGAGGTAGACAGTTTAAAATATCTAGGTGTGCAGATACCAAAGGACCTAAAAAGGCTAACATTAGAAAAGACCTGGTTAGGTGGAGTCTGTTATCTTTCCTGGGATTGAGCAACATATAGAAATAGTTAAAATGAGCATTCTACCAAAGCTGCTGTATATTTATTCCAAACACTACCAGTGTATATCGCAGATATGACATTTGTAGAAAGTTGATTTCGAGATCCCTGTTGCAGGGAAAGAAACCGTTAGAGACAAGACCCTCCAAGTGCCTGGGGATACAGGGGGTCTGACACTCCATTGCCTAAAAAGTTATTGAATGCCAGCACTCAGTTAAGCACCCACTACAGGCTATTATTGGAGACAGCGATTTTGAACATAACCTAGGGGAAACACATAGCTAGATCTTGCATCAAAACCTGGCTTAACCCTTGTGTTGTCTTCCCGTCAACCTTTTTTGATGCCTTTTTTTTTTCACAGTTTGTTTTTGCTTTTTCCAACGTTTTAAATTGTAAAACTTTTCTTCTACACATTTTCAGCACTTATTTCTACGTCCCATATTTTCGGATATAAAACAAAAATTGAAAACGGGTCAAGTCCTTTGGGCCTAAGGAGCTCTATTCACTGATTCGCTGGGTAGTGAGACACTGATCCTGCTGGAGAGGCTGTGGGACAGAGAGAGCAAATCACTATCATGAATTTTAGGAATGCTCTACTGTAAGACAATTAGAGATAGCATTGAAAAAGTTTAAAAAAAATCAAGGTTGACTTTTGTTTCCAGGTTTAGTGCCTGGGTAGGTACTACAACAGCTTTTTGGTTTTTCTAAAGCATGCATGTTTAGAACAATGCTAGTAAATAAAAAAATGGTTAAAATGGTTAAATAAAGGACAACCGACATTAGCAGACTGGTTTAATGTGAAATATAGGCATATTTGATAAATGTTCAAAGGATGGATTGAGTTAATCAACCCATATAGAACAACGATTTTAAGTAAAAAAGCTTCAGTGGTTCTGTTACATATACTCGTGTTTTGTTTTTTACTCCCTTTTTGTTTGTCTGTTTGGTTGATCTTTGTTTCGTGTACAATGTAAGATGCTTTGTACATGACTTTCTACTCAAAAAAAATAATAATTTGGGAGTCAGTCATTCAAGAAGAGTGTTGTGTATACCATTTATTAGAAAAACATTTTGTTCAACATCTCTTCTGACATCCTGTGTGCTCACAGCAGTGGTGATGCAGGTCAGCTAGAACAAACAGGAGTGGAGCAAAAGAGTGAAAACATGGACTCAACATGAACTAGGAACCAAATCAACTGGGTTAAAAAATTAAGGAAGTTAATCATTTTCTTAAAACCTGGATGTTGTGTAAAACAAAAACCCTTTCATCAAGGCATTCACATTTACTAGAAAAAGTGGATCTTAGCCTCCAAATAAAGACCGACTATAAAGAGGGACTGAAATCCACTTTCCCAGTAAGGTACAGTATCCCAGCAGCACAGTTCACACGCTCACAGCTCTTACACATGCTTCAATGCAATTAAATACAGTACTGTTTTTTTCCACATGTATACAGAATGCAACTAAACTGTCCTTTGGTCAGATAAATAAAAAACAAATAGAGTGACCAGAGGTGGGTGAGGAGGCCTGCTGATTGTGCTTCATTCATCCTTGGCTGCTGGACAATTTCCGCTCATTCGGACACTGTGTTGACTGAGAAAGGCTGCAGCGGAGGTGCAACAGAAGGCAAAGTGGTGTTTTCCCACTCAGGAGGTGCAGAAGGGGAGCGGGAGAGCAAAGTCTGCCTTCACACTGAAAGCAACAAGTAGCAACAACTTAAACCTTGTGTGCTTATTGGCTGTTAAAGGCCAGGTGTCTGTGCTTCTTAGCTTCTTTACCAGTGTTACTACTTCCAATTTCCTACATTTTGTGGAAGGACTGCAAGTTTGATAATCAATGCTCACATTACAATTATGTGAAAGTTGTTTATTTTTTAGTTATAGTTTAGTTTAGCATTTCCTAGCTCAGAATTTGTCTTAGTGAAATTATGTAAATAAAAGCACTTGTTGCTGTTAGTGTGAACACAGCAGTGGAGGGATGGATTAAGCGTGCAGCCAGTATCATGCAGAGGGTGACGGTGTGTCTGGGTCCGGCTCGTAGTGGTAAGTGGCCTGAGTGTAGCTGCCGCCATGCTGCTGGTTGCTGTGGGACAGGCTGTGCGTAGTGTCCTGAGCCTGCTGGTTCTGGCCCTCGTAGCCTTGCGATAGCTGGGGGCCCGCATTGTTCTCCGGTCCCTGTCCGAGCCACAGCTGATGGGGTTCGTTGACGCCCGGCGGCTGTGGCAGAGTGTCCAGCTCGTCCACCTGTGGCCCGGGAGGGTGCATGACCACCAGCTGGTCCTGGGGAATGTCTGCGGCGGCCGCGGCCAGGTTGGTGGTGGACTTTGACTTAACGCACTGGAAATCCACATGGCGGCTCTTCCCTTCCTCCTTCTCCCAGGACATGCGGATGAAGGGACGCTGGACGTAGTTGTAGATGACCTCTGGACGACCTCCAGGACGCCGCTTCACCTTCTCTTTATAGGTCGGGTAGCCTGGAGAAAACAAAAGAACAAAGATTTATCAGAAGAACATTTAGAGAGCCCCTATTATACTCATTTTCAGCATCCCATTTGTACTGTTGTGGTCTACTAGAATAGGTTTACATGCTTTGATGTTGAAAAAAACATGTATCTCATAATGCCCATTGGTCAGCTGGACCACTCTGTTGTGACTGGTCAACCAAATTCAAACAAGCCACTGGGCAGGCTGTGCTTGCTCAGGCAGCACCTATAGAGCTCAACAGTGTGGTTCCGGAAGTAAAAATCCTGTTGATTTTCTCCATAAGTATTTTGATTATCTGCCATAATGTCTAAAGCAGTGGTTCCCAACCTTTTTTCCTTGGCGCCCCCCCTACTCCTGGCTAAGAAAAGCTGAGCCCCCCCGTCCCCCCAAAACTGAAGTTGAGGAAACTCTCGAGATAGAGCCTTACCTTCTTTTTTGATACAGAGCAGTTATCAGCACCTTTTTTTTTTAAGCGAGAACAAAAATATAGTTTTTATACCGACTTTTGTACACAATATATATTCTAGTGTATTATCATAATTTGTTTAAGATGTGCAAATATTTTTTTTTTACCTCAACCTCAAACCAGATAAAGACTTGCACCCCCCCCTGTGATCTTTGCCGTCCCCCAGGTTGGGAACCACTGGTCTAAACCATCCAAGGTAGACTGACCACGAGCTGTGAGGTTGTGAAACAAAAGTTTCTGCTCCTGTAAAAGCTAGAAGTCCGTATGAAATCAACCTTCTTTTGAGAAAAACATGTTTTATTCACAATCTTATAGAAAAATCCTACACTACCCCCAATCCTAAGCCGAACAGCGACTTCTCTGATTGGTCCAACTCAATGTTACCATGGAAGTGTTTACTGTACCTGCGAACACCTAGAGTGAGCTGCTACCATTGAGGTCTACAGTATGTTAGTTTCTATACAGTCTTGTACCTTTGCCTTTCTTGTCGTACACAAAATGTTTTTTTGCCCTGAATTAAATGTTTTATGATTCCTTTTGTAGCTGGTCGGCTTAGTTTCAGACGTAAAACTCTTTATACAAGCAATTTTTGAAACGTCAATGGAACAATTGAATGGGGATAAACACTTGCGGAACCAGACCCGTTAAAAAAAAGTGTGCGGTCCCAGTTAAGTAGGCCTGCTCGATATTGGAAAAAACTGACCTTGCAATATTTTTTTTCCTGCGATATATATTGCAATATAAAAAAGAAGACAGCTCTATTTGAAAATAATAAATCATTCTCGACTACCGGGGTGATTTTTTAGGGGAGTGCATCGACATAGAAAATTAACCAACCATTCTTTGCTGAACTTTAAAACTTTACATACACCAGAGCAAGTAAGCCCTGTGACTACTCTTACTCTAACCGAAGTTATTTTGGAGAGGGAAATTAGATGGTTAAATACATTGGTTGACTGACATGACACCATCGTACTATCAACTATATGTAACTATACTATCAATCCAGGCTAAAGTGAATGATATTAATAATGCATGCATGTTGCTTCCTTTAAATTTCAGGTTGTGGTCGACTAGCGGGGCCGGCTTGTTTGTTTGATAAATTCAAATCAACATTGATTGTGATTGGTGGTTCGCTGTGCATGCACTAGCAACAAACTGTGTATCCAAGAACACTTAAATCAGACACAGACTGCTGTTGTAGATTAGTGTTACGTTTCCAGCTTCACGGCTCCGAACCGTAACGTAAGTTGGGTCAGACGCCTTGTTTCTTTAGCCTTAGCTGGTAGCAGCTTTCTGCAGCGAACATAAAACACTGACTACCATAGCTTCACTACCCATGGAAAAGCATGTGCATTATTGTGTCTGCAGCAACTGCCGCTTACTGTACTGAACTACACCTTTAACACAGGTTACCTGTGTTAAAGGGAAAGGCTCGGCCGGTAACAATCATGTAAAAGGAGAATGGTGAAAGTTTACTTTTCTATCATGTAGCAAAAAAGTTTTAGCTTCAACATTGCAACGTCCTGCGATGTGACGTGCACATCACGATGTAGACGATGAAACAAAAAATCGTGCAGCCCTACTGTTGAGCTCTTTTGGCAGGACATATGAAAAACTGGGCTGGCATTCTCAATCAGTGACATCACTAATTGAGGAATTTCAAACAGGAATGTGGGTGACGCATTTTTAGGCAGTTGAGAAAAAGTGCTGTCTATGGGAGAGAAAATTTTTTTTTTTTTTTTTTTTTTAATACATCTATTACATACACAAAAAAACTATATTAAAACACTAAAATGGGGAAAATCCAAAAAAGCGTATTAGGGGCTCTTTAAGGAAACAACTACAGCTGTCTTGTTGGAGTTAAAGCAATAGTTTTGGAAATACACTTGTTTGCTTTCTTGTTGAGTTAGATGAGAAGAATGATACCATGCTCATGTCTATACAGTAAATATGAAGCAGAAGCCAGCAGCCGGTAAGCTTAGCTTAGCAAAAAGATAGCTTATATGTGCCCAAAGGTAACAAAATTAAGCTACCAGCACCTCTTTAGCTCACTAATTGACCACAAGTATAAAAACAATTAAAATATTCCTTGTTTTACAAGTGGTATTTCGAAGACTCTAGGAAGTGGCAAAACGGCAAAATATTACTGCTTGGATTTGACGTTTCATAAAACATGTTACTAAAAACACACTTTTAAGAGAGCACATGTGATGCCAAAATCATATTTTAAAAGCTCGGGAAAGGTTCCCACTGTGGCCCTGGTGGGGAAGTTCCAGTATTTTTAACTGGTTCCATGACCTAAAATGTTCTTCTAGTTTTTTTTTTGTTTTTGTTTTTTTTAACTCGGAAAGGTCCCCTGGGGTCAACAGTGTTGTATTCACTACAGTTGGGCTACTGTAGCTAAAAACAGCTAAAGACAAACGAAGAAATGAAAGAGCCAAGTTATGAAATATTGTACTCTGAGCTTTATTCTTGTGAAATGGCCTATTTGCAAAATTATGATTGCCCTACTGAATTCTTCAAATCTCCCGACTTCAAATTCTAAAGCAGAAACAGAGATAAAACTCCCCAGTATCAATTACATGTATTAGTGTGATTGTAAATTATTCTTTTAGTTTTGGAGAAACTCAGTACCTTCTATTCCCAGCCGGATCTTTTTCAGTCCTCTGTCCTTCAACACTGACTTGGCCACATCTCTGTTCTCTATGTACTTGAAGAAGCGGTACAGTTTGGTGCTGTAGATGACTGTTGGGGAAAAATAGGGACATTTAATACATGAATCCACCACGTCACCTTCAGCAACGGCTGAAGATTTTTATCGTCATTGAATCCCACAAAAAGACCAATACTTTCCATGTCTCTCAATACTTTCTGACATCCCTACCTCGAGTGTTGCACTGAGCCTTAAGCCCACTGATTAGCACTGAAGATATAAATCTTGAAAAGAGGCAAAGCGTCACGATGGGTCTCAAGCTAGGTTTATGGTCGCCATAGTGTTCCCAGCACGAGGAGCGTAGACCCCCTTGTGAAAATGCCCAACTTCACTAGCCGCTAGGCTGCAGCTCTGCTAGGTGTTCCTGTCATTTCAGCTAATATTAGTTGAGTCATTGCACTTAAGTGCCTGGCTGTGTGTGTGACATTCTGAGAATCTTTCATGCAAATATCCAACACATAATATGGCTTCCTGTGCTTTTAATTGTACTAACAAATCAAGAAGTCTGCGCTACATTTTTTTTTCGGTGAGTAAATTCTAATATTTTATTTAACATTATATGTTAGCATTATTAGCACGTTAACTAGCTAATTAGCCATAGTCAGAAGGAATTAGCCTTGGAGCAAGACGCCCAGCTAACAAGAGCATAATAGCCAAAGTTATGAACGTTAAACCGGCATGCACCAAAGTCAAAACATCACTTTGATAGAGAAGTGTTAAAATTTAGAGTGATGATACTTTCAAACAAAAGGCGTTTGTGTGAGGTTGGAAAATAAAAAGTTCCACCAAGTTAACTAACCCTACTTACACCTAACCCACGTTAGAGCTTACTATAGCTCAGACGTAATGGACAAAGCCAGTGAATGAGTATGTTGGTCTGCTTAGAGTTGAGTAGGCGGCCCTTCAGTGTGGCCCAGGGCACATTCCCTACACACTGCTAAAACAATGTGGTCTGAGTGATCGGATTTCAATGAGTCTTCAATGCGCCCTGGGTAAATTCACACCTGTACTTAGAGCCTTTTCGCTTGTGATCAGATCACTCAGGACGGGGTCTATGACAAACAGCTTATCACTCCACCTTCAAGTTTGGCAACTTCTGAAAATGCCAGAACTATGGCAGTAAAAAAAGTGTGAAGAATGCAGCAGTTGCAGAAAGTGTTCATGCCACAGTAGCTGGTTTTCATAAAAGAAGGCATCTTAACCGGGTTTTTGGTAACAGAATCGTAGTGATGGTGACAGTATCTTACTCTGTGAGTACTCCTCTCCCATCTGTGGAGGGTACTCTTCATCCCAGTCCACCACATCGTCATCAGTCAACACCACCACGTGACACTCCCGCTCTCCGCTGTGAGCGCTGGCCACCATCAGCGGCAACACCATCTCCTCCAAGTAACACTCAAACTGACGCCGGGCCCCGTCATTAGACAGCTCGTGCATCAGGGCGCCTGGGGAGGAACCATGAAGACATCCGTGTTGAGAGAAGACAACGGAAAGAGAGAGGACAGCATGTAGAACACTTTGCTGAATCCATTACTTGTCCCCCAACAACTAGGATAGCCAAGTACTATTTCTATTAAGTCTTTGTAAATTAGACCTACTGTGTCTGTCTTGAGATAACTCTTGTTATGATTTGATACTATAAATAAAATAGAATTATTTTAAGTTTGAGAATATTGTACATAATCTGCTACTACTCATTACGATGAGTTTAAATTAATGATTATATTTAGATTGAACAAAACATGTGATCACCCAATCAAGCAAGTGGTCAGAGGTGCACTTGGATACATTCATACCAAACTTCTTATTTCTTAAACACAGCATCCACATACAGTACAGTACAGCACACACACAACTTTTACAAATGCAACAACAAATAGGACGAGACATTCAATATAACCAAACCACTGATTATTAAATACTGACAACTTCAAGTATGAAAAAGGCAATCAATAAGGTAACAATGGTTGAAAAGTTTAGCTTTTATCGAATTCACGAACGGACACATTGGAAAGTGTAAATTATAAGGTTTCTATCAATATTTTTGCCATGCTTGTATGATAAAAACAAGCCATTACTCTAAATATATGGAAAATGTATTCTAATCCTGCTCTGCCCCAGAGGGTTAACAGCTATCCCTCTCATGGGCTTAGTTTGTACACAGGCTAAAGGAGGTTTTCCGTAAACAGTAATGTGACCAATTTACCTCCACTATAGTATGTCTTCATCTGAGCAAGGCTGTATATTTATGGAAACTTCTTCCTCTACAGTTGACTACATTCAGGCAGTACTGCACCTGATAAGACCTAAATATTACCTGTGTAGAGCTGCTTAAACATTTAAACATAATACATGTGAATATAATGACCTTCTGAATGCAAACTCTTAAAATATACAAACAGAAAACATAGTTTATATGTACAGGCTTAGTGTGGGTCTATCTAGAGCAGAGATTGATTTAAAGTAGACTCAAATTAACCACAAAAACCACACTGAAAAGCAACAACTAATGACATAAAACTCTGAAAAATCACATCCTGTTGGTACAAGAATAAAACCAGCATGCCTTGGTTGGTTATGTGCCTGCATAACAAGTATTAGATCTCACAGCTAATCACTACCTTCTCAGAGCCACACACACACACACACACACACACACACACACACACACACACACACACACACACACACACACACACACACACACACACACACACCTGAAGCCGTTTCTCCCACACACTCGGAGGCACAAACAAGAAGCACAAACATGCACAAATATTACAAATGCACACGGACGTGCACCATCTACAAAATGGCATTTCCATGTAACAGTATGTTGGCCACAAGTACGTCAAATATGGAAGAACAACATTGAAGAAAACATGAGCCTGTCACAATTTATTATTCAGGTATCTAGACTATTGTGCACTTATGATGATAATCGGAAGGTCTGTGTCTAGTTTTAGTTCTGACAGAGGGTCACATTTACAATAACAGCTGCAGTAAATGCCGTATTTATGTCTATCAACGATATTGTCTGCTGTATTGTGGACATAATATTGCTGCTAACTTGTTTTCATTTATTTTAAATGAAAATAAGGTAGTGGCTGACTATATGCAAAATATACAGGTATGTCCACATTCTGTCTTGATGAAAAAATTATGAAAACAACCTTTGCTTCAGACTCACCAAAGTCAACGTGTCAACAAAACCAGCAACTACATCAGTCTGCAGCTCTACACAGATCAGACAGTGAATCAACAGCTAAACAAGCCACATGTACAGTTTTGTATACTCACTGAGGTCTCTGCACTTTATGGTGCTGTAGTTGAAGGAGATACAGAGGTAGTCACATGCCTCCCTCAGCTCGGGAATGGAAACGCCATCAGGGCAGCGGATTATCCCCGACTTGTAGTAATCCTGACATTTTCAGCAGCACGCACACGCACAAATGAATAAACGGCAGAATGGCGGGCATTCATGCGTACACACAAGCATGGGAGAAAAAACAAGACGCCATTATTGGTGCTGCTTCAATCACACAGGCGGCAGAGAGAGAGAGAGAGAGAGAGAGAGAGAGAGAGAGAGAGAGAGAGAGAGAGAGAGAGAGAGAGATATGGGAAGAAGAAAGGGAGGGATGGAGAGCGAGCTGTGATGAAAGTAAAAAACAGACGTCACGAGAGAGAGAGAGAGAGAGAGAGAGAGAGAGAGAGAGAGAGAGAGAGAGAGAGAGAGACTAGGAAGAGAAGGAGGAGGGGTGGAGAGCAAAAGCTAACGTCACTTTCCCTCCTTGCTCCACTTTCCATCCTCTTGTTGTCTCTGTGCAGCCCCTGTCAAATAAGACACTCACAGTGGCTGTTTCCTGTTTCAGGAGTTTCCACTCAAACACTAAAAGACCGCATCACTCACTACCTTTTCTGTACTTCTCTCACTTATGCCATAACCACAGTTAAGTAATTATTAGAGAGAGAGAGTAAGAGAGAGACGTTGTCTCGTGCTAATCATTAACGAATTTAACACTTCAGCAGAGGTGTTAATTTCCATTCGTTTAGTGGCTTGACGGTCAACGGTAAAGTATGGGATTTGATTTGCAGGGTTATTTTTGCAACGTTAATGTTATTACTATTAGTGTTGTAAATTAGTGTTGTAAATTAGCAGTAGACTTAATTTACCCGACCCAGGGTGAGTGTTATGAAAACTGATCTGAGAACTGTCAGCCCGTTTCAACGCTGAGATTTTTCACATTGCACAGCGTTGAGAAGGAATAATCTCAGAGATTACATTATGTTCTGCCTCTGTTTAGAAGTGTATGTAGGCTACAGCTCAGAGCAACTTAATACTATAGTGTGTGGCTTTTGTTTGATATTTAGTGTTGGCAAATGGCTTTTATTGACTTTCCTCTTTGCAAAATAATAGACACTGAAAAGCGTAGGGCCTCCTGGAAAGTGAAAAAAGTTAGTTTGGTATATCCAGCAATCATGTAGCTAACGTTGGAAGCAGGAAAAGAGTCAAAGGCGGTAACTAAATAATAAAAACTGTTAATCACAAAAACAAAAACGGCAGAATTTAAAGTAGAGTGAGACCTCTTCCTGCAGGCCTCCATCACCCCTCTCTGTCTTGCCCCTCCCATCAGGCAAGCAAGTGCACGCACCGGCTTTATACAGTAACATTTACAAGTACTAATCATTCATTTCGTGAGAATGTGCGGTTTTCTTTGTAAAGGGCTTTGAGATTACATACTGTGAATCAAGGAGCGTTTCTCAATCCCAAGAATGCAAGGAACGGACTAGTGTTCTTAGGGAGAAAGTTCTTGCCAGTTGTTCCTGGAAGAATGAACTCTCAAGGTTACGAGCACACAAAACGCAGTTGACACCATTCTTGCTGGTATTGCGCAATACCACAAAAGTCACCTGCAGTGCTTTAAAATAAGCAGAAATTAAATGAAATGAAAAACCACATCAATACACACAAGTTATAAATCATTTTAACGAGCTCCGGGCAAAAACAAAAACAAACTCTTATCACTATTGCAATATTATCGATAAAATAAAATGTATTGAGCTTTGAATTTTTTTTGTTCAAGACCAATGTTGGTTTACTTTATAAGATACTGCATGGCTCCAACACCCGTAAAACTATTTATTCTAGATAGACCGATAGATAGACAGATAGATAGATAGATAGATAGACAGATAGATAGATAGATAGATAGATCTTTATTGTCATTGTATGCAATACAACGAAATTCTGTTAGAGCAATCCTCTCCAAATAGCAGCATAGAGTAAAAAAAGATAAAAGATAAAAATATAGCTACATTATATAGCTTGATTTTTATTTTGTGTGAATTTGTCATAATTAGCGTCTGAATCCTTAAGACAGTGGTTCCCAACCTGGGGTCCGGGCACCCCCAGGGGGGGCGGCAAAGATCACAGGGGGGGCGCGAGTCTTTATCTGGTTTGAGGTTGAGGTAAAAAAAATTGTTTTGCACATGTTAAACAAATGATAATACACTAGAATATCTAATGTATACAAAAGTCTGTATGAAAACTATATATTTTGTTGTATCTTCATTTTTCCTGCCGCCACGGCATCACTATTTTATGAATGAAACATGGAGGAGAAACGTAACAGTGCTGATAACTGCTCTGTATCAAAAAAGAAAGTAAGGCTCTATCTCGAGAGTTACCTCAACTTTGGTTTCGGGCGGGGGGGGGGGCTCAGCTTTTCTTAGACATGAGTAGGGGGGGCGCCAAGGAAAAAAGGTTGGGAACCACTGCCTTAAGATATGGCCAAAAATGAATTTTCTGAGGGCACAGTAACATTGACCTTTGACCACCAAAATTGGTTCGTTCTAGAGTCCAAGTAGACGTTTGTGCCTTATGTAATGAAATATCCTGCAGGCCATCCTGAGGTATCACGTTCATGAGAAGGGGACAGAAGGCTGGACTTGGAAGATGCACATGGTGCACATGATGACATGAGGCAAAGCACTTGTATATTTTCCTTTACACAGCTAAACTGAAGAATCCAAACAGCAGAAGAACGTCCATATAAGACTGAGCTGAACATCCCTGTCAGTACAAGCAGCAACAATAGACCAATGCAATAGAGGGGTAGAGTGGAAAAGAACTGTCAGAAAAGGAACCGGAACAGAGAACGAGAGAGGTGGTGGTAGTTTCATTGAAATTCATTACATAACTTTGTTGAATGCTTGATTGTGATTGGTCAATCACGGCATTGTCTGTTATTGCTGTATAGCAGACCATTGCTATGTATAAAAAGATTGTCGCCATAGATGTAGTTCTGATCATAGACTGTGGAGGACCACCTCCATCATTCCGCAGAAAGAATTCTGGTATAATTTAACGTTTCTATCTTTATAACGTTTTTTTGCTTTGTGTACAAAAAACAGGGAAGATTTTTCTAAAATGTTTTATATATTTGGAAAGCACGCAACTTTCGATTCATTACTTTCGATTCATTGTTAATAGCTGAACTGTCCCCAGTAGAGTAAAGAAAAAGAGAACAAGAAAACAGAAGTTGAAATTGAAGAAGACATACATGAAGTAAACACTAAATGGAACACTGCATAGGCTATGGGAGTGTTTAAAGACTGGTTAATTGCAACAACAAAAAAAGAAGAAGAAAAACATCAAAGGACTTTGAGAGTTACAGGGCAGAAAACCTCTATCAGGTGCTGTGGTAATTTGTTTCATAGTTTATGTTGCTATGAATGTAGTTCCAACCGTAGAATCTAAACAGACAATATTGTTTTAGCGTAATTCAGGGCTTTAGACTTCTAAACTCTAGGACAAGGCCGTTGTGTTTAAATAACGGCCATGCTGATTCCAAACAGACAGCTTTGTCAAGGCAGTTTGGGCTTCAGACAGCTTTTACACAGTGGCCATCCTTAATGACAAATCGTGTTCCTCTATGAATGTGCACACGTATATCACAAACACGGTCGGTCAGTGAAGGCGCAGTCACAATGGTAGCCGTCGTTACAGGTGTCGTGCCAAGGTACTTATCTCCACCAGGATTTGTATCCTGCACTCGGAGCGGAGCTTCGGTCCCCCTACAAGGTTGTCTCATTGGAACTACAGCTGCAACTAAAGGTTACGTAGTACTGCTTTAACTGCTGCACTTCAAATTTACCTCTTAAACGTACAATATGTAACTTTCTGCCGCTAGGGGTCTCTCAACCAAAACAATGGACGGTAAAACTGGACTTTTGATGACGTTGGGAAGTTGCGTGGAATTATGGGAGTTTTTAGTGTTAAACACCTTCGCTGCTGGTTAGAATGCATCAGTTCACGGACGAGTTTACCCATTCAAGTTTATTTACGTTACGTTTAGTAACGTTTATTCATGTTATTGTAATAAAATAGCTGCAGTTACCCCAACATAATTACGTTTTTCTTGATTAGATTTTTATTTGTAGCTGACCAGTTAGCTACTGAGCCAGCAAGCTAACAGTAGCCAGCAGCTAAAACACAAAATATTTCACATATCAATGTCACCTTTTGGATGGTTTCAACACCGGGGCGGACAGGGTTTGTTGTACTACTACTACTACTACTACTACTACTACTACTACTACTACTACTACTACTACTACTACTACTACTAAATGAGGCCGAGAGACGGGTGTGGAGGGGGGGTTTGTTGTGGAAATCTCTGCGATAGCGAGCCAGGACGTTCGATGCCTGTTGTGCAGCAGCAGAACATCTCCCAGCTGCCCGGAATTATCTCCCCTTCACTTTTCAGTAATCTTAACTTTTCGTTTTGGTGCTTAACCCACCTTTTGTTGGGTTAATTTAGCTAACTGTAAAGACAGCTAAACGCGAAGGTGGGAGAAATTCGGCACATAGCTACACCGGTAGACCTACGGAGATGTAGCTATAGCTACCGCTATGGATGTTGCTGCTGTTGTGACTCGGTGCTGGGTCTGATATAGCTAGTCGGTTTCCCGACGTTTAATTAAACTGCCGTTAGCGTCGTAAGCACCAGGCACTGGAGATAAGTTCTGGCCGGGGGTTGCTGTAATGAAAGTAGCTGGCTGATAGCTGACTTGGGGCCAACAGTAACTAGCTAGCTATATGTCCCGGGGTTGTTGTCAGCTGTCATCCCGACTGAGTCTCTCTGCGCCGGGGGAGTGAGGCAGACAGACCTGCGTGTGCTACTTTGGCTAAATTAGCATTAGATTAATCGTCTATCTATACAGCTAACGTTAACGTTACTAGTGAAGTTATTCGTGGGTTAGCTCAGTCCTGTTAGCTGTGGTCGAAACGGTCATATAAAAATAACTTTATTAGCGTGTTGAACGATGTTGTAACCTCATAATGTTACCCACAAAGCTTTAGCATCAACGTTAGCACATTGTAGTAACGTCAAGCCGGTATCGATATTGAACTTTCAAAATAGATAAGGTCTCGGTTGTATTACTGTGATAAAAAGTGGGATGTAATTAATCACAAAATGATGCTGTATGGCAAAAAAAAAGCAGTATTACGGTTACAAGTATTTTTTTTCTGTCACATTGTATGATTTACAATTACTCCTGAACGTATCATCTTGGTGCCAGTGTTCTGACAGAAGTTAGAGTAACTGGAGGGTAAAAGGTTATATGACGCCACTGACGGGTGACTAAAGGAAACGTGCCGTGTCTGAAAATAAAATAACAGATTTCTCTGGGTTTGACATTTGGTGGAAACATTTGGGATAGTGTGAGAACACAACTCATAAAAATATATAACATAGGTATGGTCATTTTAAGACATTTTAAAGCAGAAATGTTACATATTGTACCTTTAAAATGGAACAAATGGCGACGTGGAAGACTCGACAGGGTTTTCCATAGTAACAAGGGTCTCATTTATCTACATAAATACGTTTATCTGTTACATTAAGGCAACGTGTGAATTGTTTAATGCGTTGTTTATTATTGTGGATTAATCAACAATGTTTTCCAAAGTTCCATATTGACATGCACCTTAGCTACATAGGCCTATCTATGTAGGTCATGCAGGTTTATGAACAATATTTTTTCCTCATCTTTGCTAACCTGTCCCTCCCTGCCCTCTAACGTGATTTCGGTTTTAATTTAATTTAGTTTAATATGGCTTTTCAATTAACCGCTTTGTTCACCTGTCTACCATATAAGTTACAGAGGGGATACAAAAAATAGCAGGCCGTTTTTTCAACTGCTATAATGTGTATCCCCTCCCCTAACATGCAAAGGGTCTGTCCTGTTATTTTCTGTGTCTACCAGGTCACAATAAATAACATGAGATAATATGGAGATGTCTGCTGTTTACAGGGGATACACATTATAGCAGATGAAAAACAGCCTGATATAATGTGTATCCCCTCTGTAACTTTTGCTAAAAAACAGCAAACATCTCCATATTATCTCATGTTATTTATTGTGACCTGGTAGACACAGAAAATAACACACATGATGACAGGACACACAAAATATCAGGTAAAAAACCATCCTAATATTTTGTGTATCCCCTCTGTAACTTCTATGTTAGACAGGTGAACAAAGCGGCTAATTGAAAAGCCATATTAAACTAAATTAAAACAGAAATCACGTTAGAGGGCATGGAGGGACGGGTTAGCAAAGAGGAAGAAAAAATATTGTTCATAAACCTGCATGACTCACATAGATAGGCCTATCAGTCGGCCTATGTAGCTAAGGTGAATGTCAATATGGAACTTTGGAAAACACTGTTGATTAAGCCACAATAATAAACAACGCATTAAACAATTCACACGTCGCCTTAATGTAACAGACAAATAAACGTATTTATGTAGATAAATGAGACCCTTGTTACTATGGAAAACCCTGTCGAGTCTTCCACGTCCACGAAGAAGTGCAATAGTTAAACTCCACTCTGAGTGTACGCACGCTCCCGGGGATAAGTACCTTGGTACGACACGTCTCCACCTTGTCCTCTTGTCCTCTATTCATGCCCATGCACCATTTGTTTTTAACTCCTTTCTCAACTAAAGCTGTATCTACATGCTCCAAGTTTGATAAACTTTGCCTACATTTTTTTTTAGCTGCGTTACCACGGAGACCACACCATACTCTCCGCTATTCGGCAAAGACCCGCCCTACTTTGTATCTGATTGGCTAGAACTCATTTCATTGGTAGGTGGAAGTTCAATGACGATTAAATCCAGCGCATCAAAAACAAATCCCATGTGGACTTAATTTATTTATTTTCTAAAATAGTCATACGCCAGAAATCCAGAACCAGGCCCGAATACTTTAAGCCCTGCGTTAGTTAGAGCTGCGTTCCTCTCATATGATTGGTATGTGAAATCAACTGACTCGAAAATATTAAACTGCATGCAAGTTTGTTTGTTTTTTCCTCATCGCCGCATGCCGGATATCCGGCACGGTGTCGGAATACTTTAAGCACTGGTAATTACTAACATCATTTTTAAATTTAAATTATTTTTCAATATTTTGTGTCAAATTATTGATTTTTTAATAAGTAGTTAGTAAGTAGCCAGGTTATAAAAGGGGGATCATGTAGAGTGAGGGTGTCCTGCATCACCATGTCCGTGTTCATTTAGCAATAATGACCCACTCATTCTACATTATACCTTACTTATACCACGGTCTGGGTGAATACTCGATTCTGATGCAGGGTGTCCATAAAAAAAAGTTACAGGACACCTGCTAAAGGAATTCCAGTGAAACTGGACTGTTAACCGCTCTAAATTGATGCGCTACATTAAAAGAAAAAAGAAAATGTGACTCTGTTATTTCCAACACTGTGCTGTGCTTCAGTGCCTTGTCCTCTGAACACCACAGGATGGCGCTAACACACAACCTGCAATAAGTAAGTGCTTTTTGCCCCTCTGAACTTACTTTGTTTCACAGCAAATAAGGTTATCTCTCAGCCTGTTCACTATTCAGGTCGCTAATTCAAGCCGCGGCCGACAGTACACACAACGGATCATTTTTTGTGAAAATCATATTGTTTTGGGGACAATAACACAACACAAAGATGTATGATGTAAGATGTATGTTTCAGGAGGGTTCTGAACTCACTGGGAACAAGAGAGGGGAGGGAGAAAAGAAGAGAAGCAAAAATTTAAAGAAATGTATAGTGTATACAGTATATAGAGCTGTTCTGAGCTAGAACCATCAGCCACAGATGAAGAACTAAACTCAGCATTCTCACCAGAATGGCTCTGAAGACAGTGGAGCTGATGCCATCGGCCACCTCAAACTCCCCTTTTTCATTTGGTCGCGTAAAGTTGTTGTCACGCCCAGAACCAAACATCCTAAAAACAAACAACACGTTAGGGGAAAAAAACAGGTATTTCTTTAACTTGTGATCCTGGGTAATAGAACAAATTGAATATCAGAACAAATGGACAGCTAAGCAGACTAGTGATCATCTAATGTATTGCTACTGTTTGTTTTACGTTCTGATCCGCTTAAAGCGGATACGGCACATTGAAGATGTTAAATGTTATGACATTGTAGTTGTGGCTTAAATACTTCTTACTAATCTAAATGTATGTAATCCTAACAAAAACATAAAAAAAAAAAAGCCATCATAAAAAAAGGTGTCAGCACGAAAGAGGAGGATGGCACTGCTCTATCACCACTAATACAGTTATGGGAATGGCACTTGGTAGACTGGAGTGAAAGGTGAACAGAGCAAAAGCAATTTTATGCTGAAAATAGTTTGATGCATTCCGCAATCTTTTTTCACATTTAAGTTATTTTCCTACATTAAATCTATCTCGTAGTCATTACCTGCCCAGCATGGTGTTTGGTTGAGCTGTGAAGATGGCAGGATCCACCACAAATCTTGTATTATCCACAATAAGCGTTACTCTCTCTCCCAGCCTCAGTCCACTGCGATGCCCCTCTTTACTGCTGAGGTCATACACGTAGATCATATCGGACATTCCGGGGCCCAGCGTCTTCAAGTGGTGGTCTGCTCCAGGAGGACCCAGGGACCGAGGTATGTGTCCCCCGATCAGGGCCCCTCCAATGTGGGAATACGGAATAGAAACTCTGGGAGGACGTGGACTGGAGGATCTGGAGGATGAGCCTCCATCGCCACGTTCACGGTCTATGGGAGAGAGAAGGACACATGAACACCAGTGAAGCAAGCTTTGAGTCAAACAATACATTAATACATATATGTTGTTTAGAGATTGGGACAAAACAGTGTTGGGCAAGTGAACTGACTTTTGGGCTGTGTAATCAAGACTAATAATCATTTCTTCTTTCTTTTCTCCTCACCATGTTGCCGAGTAGGAGAAGTGACATTCCTGATGCAGGGCGTCAGCTGGCTTTCTCCTCTCTCATGGGAGGAGTCACGTGAGCGGTCGCTGGAACGCCACTGTTGCTCCCGGTAATGTTCTGCGCCTCCTCTTTCTCTTGCTCCGCCGATGGCACAGCTACTGGCACCGGCCCCGTATAGACTCATGGTGCTGACCTGCTGCTGCTGGTCGCAGTCCAATACTGACAAACCACACTGACGGTCACTGATGGAGAAATGAGGGCACACCGAGGAAATCAAAGTTAGGAACATGTCTTTCATTTCAGCTGAACAGCGACTCAACTTAAAGTCAGACTGCAAAACGTTTCGCTGAATATTGTGGCAAATAGTGTGTTCAAATTGGACTGAACCAAGAATGTCATGTGCTCTGACTTTGAGTTTTTATAGGATTGAAGATTACTTATAGGAACACCAATGTCATTAATTTATGACTATTTTGACACGGTTGTAAAATACTGACACTGCCAACTTCAAATATGTTGGTTCCAAATGTGTTTTTCTAACTATAATTAATTTTTTTTGCAACTTAGCAAAGCATCTCTTATGTTACGGTTTTAGTCAACTTGCTTTTGATGCAGTCGAATGTTGAAAATGAAGTTACTGCTACTGATGTTGAAGTTATGGTGGGCACGGAAGAGACAATACTTTTAAGCTTTCCAAACTGAATTCCCAAACTGCCACAAAAGTTTGATATGGTCACAACTTCAAGTCTAAGTGGGATGACACTACTAATTATACAGAAACGATTTCATGGAACGATGAGAAAGATAACTCAATGCACAGATAAGATCCTCTCTGGGCACACTCATTCAAGGATTTATTATTATTAACCCTTGTGTTGACTTCGGGTCACATTGACCAGTTTTCAATTTTTGTTTTATATCAGAAAATATGGGACGTAGAAATAAACGCTGAAAATTTAACAATTTAAAACGTTGGAAAAAGCAAAAACAAACTGTGAAAAAAAAGGTGTTGAAAGGTTTTGCAAGGTTGACGGGAAGACAACACAAGGGTTAAGGATGGAACAGTTCAAGTAAAAAATCCGAACTCGTCACGGTCCAGGTCATGTATGGATGGTTCGGTTCATTTTAGCCTCATAGATTTGTGTCAAAAAGGCTTATAATATGGAGAGAATTACAGATTTAGCGCTACCTGACAATGAAGGAAAAAAGTGGTTGATAAAGCAGTGACTGTGTGCAAGAACTGTGCAACTTGGCTTATATTAGCGGCAATACTTCCAATATGATAGCGCATTCTCAAAGACATCGTGCCAGTGTATCCGTTGACAGCGCAAGGAGGAGAGAGTCAGGTAGGAAAGAGCAACACCTCCTCATAGCATTTAAACAGAGCAATCCAATCCATAACTAAGCATTTTGCGGGTTTATAGCAATAGACATACAGTCATGGAGGATGCAGGATTCCAGCATATGATTAAAGTAATGTTACTTGAGCCACTATAATAACCCCTTTCGCCAATATTTCAGCAACCCAGTAAATCCCAAACGGCATTTATTTGCGGATCATGAAAATAGAATGAACAGAGCAGTTATGTTTTGAAAAAAAGTGTACAATGTGTGTTTGGGTTATGTTGCACCTAATGGGTTTATTTTTATTAACACAGTGGCACTTTTCCTTTTGATAAAAAAAACAAATCCAGCCATGTTCTTTTCGTAATACACTTTAATTTTAAAGTAGAAAAACTACTATTTCCATTATGATCTGACATGTTATAGGCTGCTTGCTGAGCTTTATGTTGATGGACTTAGTCAATATATATATATATATATATATATATATATATATATATATATATATATATATATATATATATATATATATATATATATAAATAAATAAATAATGTGGCCATTTTTATATAAAAATAACAAAAATGAAAACAAAAAATTTGAAAAACCTAATTCTTTAAAAAAAAGATTTGACAATGAAGAAGTATTTATATTTATGTTCTCAAACAGAATAATAGTTAAAACAGTTGCCAAATAAATAAATGAAAAGTATGTAAAAATTGGCAATGCACTCCAAAAACTTACCAAACTGAACATTGTGACTCCAAAACCATGATGTGACCTGAAGCATGAATTTTCTGAACTCTTCCACCCCTAATTATTGTGGTAATACAATACAGGATTGCACAATGAAATCTAGTATACACTGACATTAGAGATGTTCCGATACCGATACCAGTATCGGTATTGGCTCCGATACTGCCTAAAACGCTGGTATCGGTATCGGGAAGTACTAGAGTTTATGCACCGATCCAATACCACGTAATAAAGCCCTGAAGAAAATCTATGTTAAAGTAGTTTATTTATGTTCTTTTTCCCTTATAACCGACTGTCAAACTGGAGAATAAAAGAAAGTTGTACGACATTCATTGTTTGTGTTTGTTCATGTTTCACAAAGAGTTTAACCTGAGCCAGACCGACAACAAAGACAGAAATCATATCACATCCATACAGAGATAGTAGTATACAGTTGTTAAAACATAATCAAATATATGACCCACTGGTATCGGATCGGTACTCGGTATCGGCCGATACGCAAGTTCAAGTATCGGAATCGATATCGGGAAGCAAAAAAGTGGTATCGGACCATCTCTAACTGACACAAAGAGTTGTGCAAAAATGACTCCGGGTAAAGGGTTTGTTTTTAGAGTGCTGAGCTGTGGAACGAGAAGAGAGCCTGTAAAAAGTCTGCAGTCAACTCATTACAGTAGCAGTGTGCTGCAGAAACAGGGCTGACACCAAATTACCCAACCTCAGCCTACATACACAGTGCCCCAGCATTCATTGGAGTGTGTATCCATGTGAGACAATCTTGAGTAAGCGGAATTCACTTAGGTACAGGACAACAAATAAAAAGGGCCTCAATTGTTACTTGCTCCAGAGACCGTTTTTTCAGAGATTTTCTGACCGATAGGTATAGGGATGGGTATCGGAACCCGATACCTTGGTATCGACCGAAATAACCCAGTACAAAGTAGTATCGAGACTTCTCCAGTCAAATGAAACCTGTTTGTGATCCTTTCTGTACCCACGTCTAGAAAATAAAGAATTTGTACGGTTTTGCACGTAGCCAGTCACCGCAAGCTTCTTCGATTTCACAAATTACACATATTGCTTGTTTAAGGAATAAAAAATTGGATTATACTGCACTATCAGATACTAAAGGTTTTGGTATCGATATAAGAGAGGGGAAGAATGGTCCCAAACCATTTTTAACTACATTATTGTTCAGTTGTATTATGATAAATTACATTTCTGTAGTTGTGTTGATGAATGTATCCATTTCACTTCCACTGCGACAGTTTAGCTGGCTATCTGATCAATAGTGTTGCTTTATACGCCAGAAACATCCAGGTCTCAGTAATTAAGAGAGCCTTGCTCACTTGAGAAGAGCTGCTATGAAATATAATGATGACCATCTGCTGTAGGCTATCAGAGAGAAGGAAAATGGGAGCACGGAGGGGTGGAAGGACAGAACGAGAGAGACATTCTTTTTTTAAATTTGATAAAAATTGAGTATGTGACGTAAAAAGAACAGACTTCTGCACAGCAAATGGCCAGACTCTTAAATAAACCACTAACACATAAAGCCTTGACCTAGCTCATAGACCTTTTTCATGGTAGAAATGTCATAGTAGGAAAAGCACAGGTGTATTCGAAACCATTAATGATGGCTGCATTCCATTTAGGAGAGGCCCTGGTATTGTGCATGCTGACTCACTGAAATAGCTTACTGTGACACTTGATGGAATTGAGCCATCGTTAAGGTTATCAATTTCAGCTGTGCTTTTCCTACTATGACAATTCAAAATGTCTGCTGTGAAAAAGGTCCATTGAGGCAGATTTAGGAGTGATTTACATAAGGTAGGCTAACTACTAAATTTGTACAATAATACAATACTGTTTATGAATACAAAATGCTATGAAGTGTAATGTTTTCTATTTTGAAATAGGTGTAGATGTTGAATCTACAGCAGTGTAACAGACCGACCCTATGGTTCGACATGCATGTGAACCGCAGATTAATTGCAAATTTGACCATCATAGTACGAAACTGTTTAATTGCCGCTGTTACGTGAACGGGGCGCAGCAGTCTCTGCAGCTTGTTCAGGGAGTCAGGGCAATGCCGATAAAGCGGTCACAATTTTGACTACATTGTACTACTGAATTTACCTGACAGAAAATGTTGCACATTCAGATTCTACACACAAAGTGTAAAATATGTTGCATTATTCATTAAACTATCCAGCATTATATTACAGCTGAAATCTCCACCTTGAACAGACGTTAAGTAAATGCAAGTACATTATGCTGATAATGCCAGTCATTTTACTTTGAGTAAACATTTGGAAGCAGAACTTGTACTGTGCCATAGGCGGTTTTACCATGTGGCATAGGTAAAGGGCCTCGTGAATGTGTGGGTTTTTCATAATGTTTTTATAAAACTCAACCTGTAACACGTTGCAGCAGTTCAATGAGCCGCAGTTTGGCTGTGGCTCATTTAGAAATTATCTTAGAGATTCCTCAACTTTTATACACAGGTCACTGTTTTGGTCCTTTTTTTCCTCAACCTTTATGGAGCAATTGTTTAGTTTTATTCACAGTTGATTAATATCCAATATCCAACGCTGTCCAAACTGCTGAAAATTCCAAAACACCAAGTTTATTGGGTACCAGGAAGCCAAGTGTGAAGTTCCTCGATTTATAGTTAAATAAATGTATACATTTTTGAGCTCTACTCAGAAGGGTAACCTTTCAGGAATCAAAGAGTAAAACAAGACCCTGTTCTATTTCAGTTTTTAAAATATCAGCTTCACAACATTGCTGCAGAATCTTGCAATGTCCTTGAAGACAAAGGTCATCATAGCAGCTGAGGAAAGATAGAAGGATGCACAAGTGCACGTGCAAAAAAACACATAATTCAAGGCTCTTCATATAAAAAGGCAAAGAACAGTAGTCAGGCCTATTATTCATACCATGATTATACTATATATATATATATATATATATATATATATATATATATATATATATATATATATATATATATATATATACACACACACACACACACACACACACAATGAGATTAGAATGCATGGCAGAAATGGGATACTAAAAACAAAAGCAGGTCTTCAAGCCAAATAGGCAGGCAGCCAGTGGCCAGACCAGTCGGCTATAGGGAACAAAGGAACTGAAGCAGCAATATTTCACTCAGGGCAGGCAGCTCCTATCATCTTTCACATGGCAATGCACATATACAGCAGCCAAGATTTCACACAAGCAGAGAACTAGAGGAGGCAAATATTTCATTTTTCTTGTTACTGGGCACGAGCCCCCTGATATTACAATCACCCTCTTATTTTACTGCATGGCCTTTATGGTGCTTACAAAAGCTCTGGGTGCACGTTTAAGGTGTTAAATACAAATACTAGTCAAGTTCACCAACACATCGACACAATAATTCAGATAAAGAGGTATCCTAGCAGTCTATTAAAAGCATGAGGTGAGAGCCCCGGGTGAGGGTCCCATCTATTATTTAGTGGCTGCTGACACCAACACACTGACGGGCAAGGGCAGAGAAGCTGCTCTCTGCAGCAGTCTGGGTTAAAAATCCATTAAAAGGATGATAAATATTAACAGGGAAAAACAACCTTACAACAACATGAAAAGCATCCTTATTTTTTTTATTTTAGTGAATATTATGGGAATGTATCGTATCATATCATGGAACATAAAAGACGTACCGGTATATATCATTAAATATATAATCACTATTTACTCTCTGAGTACCATCGAGGATAATACAGTCAGTCTATTATAATTACAGTAAATCCTACCAAGAGCCGGGTACCAACTGTGTACATGTAATACAATGACAGAGCTTAACCCCCGGTGCTTTGAAAGCGGACATGCACCTACCGGTCGGTATCGGAGGGCCAAGTGAAGACAAAGCAGCAGGGGATGAGCTGCGGGATGACAGAGGCACAAAAGCCTTGCGCTCCTCCGAACAAAGCGGGCTTCCCGGCAGCTTCATCCTCGCTCATTACTTTCCAACTTCATCAGCATCGTTTCGCACACTCAACCTGGATTTTAACTCGCCTGTAAAAATCCACCGCTTCGACCCAAAGTTCTAAATGTGTCTAAATGGCGAGGGAGACGCGCGCCGGCTAGTCATTCAGAGTCATCGAAGGGACCAAACTGTGAATGGCCGCGTGCTTGACTGAATCAGAGCGATGATGCCTTCACGTGCTCCTTGTAAGCTCCCACTTCTGAGTTCTTCATTTGCTATTAATGCATTTTATGGGGGGATAATACTTGGGCCTATGTCATCAACAGCAGGATTTATTTAGCGTCATTTCCCAGAAGACTCCCAATTAAAACTTCATGATCCAGATGGAGCCATTAATAAGTCACCTCCGTCTTTCTCGTTGTTTTATTTTAGAGTAAAAGTCAATAGGTATTCAGATAATGCAGAGAGGAATTAACCATCGGAACATCTGTCTGTACTACAACACCAACATCCCGACTACTTTACTCAGTGGGCTAACTGTGGTGTTTTCAGTTCACGTTAACGTTACACATCGATCATCCATCAAATAATATGCAAACGATATAGTCACAACGTGAACACTTAACCTCACAAAACGTAAAAACGAATTCATTGAAAACACTATACTATAACGTTACATGCTTGAAATATTAATTTCAAAGTAGGCTGCACGTGTGTGTTCCTTCAAGTTCCAATAAATCAATGAACAAAAGGGCCCAAATTTGTTAAAGTATGACCAAATTTGGTTCCACCTCAGCAAGAGCTTGTGATCTGCACGGTGTAAACGTTACGTTAGCTTAATATATCATTCGTTAGTGTTAGCTAAGCTACATAAAGTAAAAAAATGAAACGAACATTCATAAATTGTAGAATTTATGAATGTTCGTTTCACTTTTTTACAACATGGCTCCTCAAGCTAGACACACTGTGGTAAATTTGGCTAAGTAACGTTATTTCAGTAGAAGTATAACATTAGCTAACGTTAGTTAAACAGATAACGTTGCCGTTAGCGCTAAAGGAAATATATTGACACATTTATTCTGTCTGGAACATCAATTCTGATATTCAGAATATTCTAGCTAACGTTACACGGCTGATAACGTTAACGTTACCGAATAAAATTCAATTCTACCGTTTTTGCTTTTAAAATGTTTTGTATATGTAGGCTAAAAAGCAAGAAGTCACTCGACATCTTGCTTTATTTGACTTTAGAGCGGCTAAGTGTATTTTAGACTTTTTGGTTAGCCTGGTAACCTGGTTTGTGTCAACCTCTAGGTTAAGCTAACGTTAACGTTAAATACCTCGCCAGAGTTTATAGACAACATTTCTTTACCTCCTTGTGTTACATAACGATTTGATGTTTTGTCCGGTTGCTGAAACAGTCCGCTGGACAATCACCTGATTCCGTGTAAGACAAAAGACAAGAGTTTTCTTAGAAACCCCCGATACCTTGAACTACACTTGGCTGTGGATTCTTTGTTTTGGTTTGGGAAAGCGGAGCTCGCGTGAAACATATCGCGAGACAATCGCACATTCCAAGGGACAACCTTATATATATGTCAATGGGGACAACCCCCCGCAATCACACCATGGATGTGTTAAGAGAACAAATCACACACACACACACACACACACACACACACACACACACACACACACACAAAACACACACACACACACACACACACACACACACGCGTCTATTGTAGCATTAGCATACATATAGAGAACAGTAATACATATAGAGAACAGTAGGGCGACATTTCTGAATGTATAAAACCCGGTAAAACAACATAATTAAAAGCAATTTTATTCAATTCATGCATGCATTTATTTATTTATTCATATTACACCGTAGACTGTGACACGTACATCTACTTATAAAAATAAAACGGCCTATAAAAATATTATAACCTATAGTATTTCATTTACATTTAAACTACATTTAAACTGAATTAAATTGAAATGGAAGACATGAATGCCCTTTGATACAGGCATTGCCAAATCATAAACAACATGGTCCAACTCTATCTCCTTCAGTTTAAGGAAGTAGCCTAGCGTAAGTAGCTTTGAGAGAGATTTACCTACACCACCACCTGTTAAATAAAAGGTCTATAGCCTACTCAACGCGAAAGCGTTGCCTCGTCAAGCCAGTTTATCAGACAGTTTCATAAATATCAATTTCATAAATAAAAAAGAAATACAGGCCTAGTGAAAATGTAAAACTTTAAAAGTATAGTCATGGCCACATTCTAATAAAAGACGACACATGCAGTAATCTAAAAACCTTTAAAAAAAAATAGAAAGTAGTCTAAAAGTCTGTAAGAGGGGTGTTGGAAATGTTGCTGCGACTGTCAAAGGTCAAATAAAATCAACCAAAATAAGTGCTTTGACTTCACGAGCTTTCTAGTTTTGCATTGCCAGACCTCCACAGCGCTGCGGAGGAAGAGGAGCTTTCCAATAAGTTCAAAGCGTATAGGCTACTGGATCTCCTCCGGTGTCATGCCGGCCTCCCCACTGCTGCCCCACGCCGGAGCGGTGTGGATTCCCCGTAGCTTCATCTGTAGCCACACCTGACGCTCCTGCACCTGCTTCAGCTCCCCAAGGTTGTGCATGAGTTGGACCTCACTTACCGTCCTTTTTCTGTACATAGGATTATAAAATGTAGACTACCTTAGTTTGACATTGTAAAAACAGACTGTGCTGCTAAGAAGAGGGGCAAATAGCCTAAATGAGGTAGCCTATTAAACTTGTGAATGATCTCAATTGATCTGAAAGAGTCGATAGGAGGGAGAAATTACCTTAGGGGGCGCGCTTCACAGAGAGTGAAGAGGTGTAAAATGCAGAGTGAAATGAACACGAGTTTATAGTCCAGATTGCTCATGTTGACCTGTTATTTAAAAAGAAATAATCTCAAAATCATGTTTTCTTGTAAATTTAAAAAGCTTTAAAAACTTTCAATATTTAGCAAGAAACAAAATAAATAACAGCATTTCGAATGTCCAACCTTTAGCCTTAAGTTAAAATAAGTGAGCAGCCTATTGGAGGACCAAAATGAATTACATTTTTAATTAAAATGTAAGTTGTTTGTTTTTATATTGAAAGCTCCACATTCAAATATATCACAATGTCAGCCTAAGCTGATTTAGGCTTATCTAAAATAAATAAAAGAATAAACTATAGTTTGGGTGTGTTTGGCCTACATCTCAGACAACATAGTTCAACAAGCTGAACATACCTCTGGTGCTCACTTCTCCTCAGTCTGATAAAAGAAAAAGTTACCAGGATATAAAGTGAAGTCAGTCTGGTTTGGTGGTTAGCTCCTATTAGTTATGATAAGCACTGCTCCCCAACTTCCTTTTATAGCTCCTGGGCCCAGTCATTGATGAGCTGCCTTCATTATTGCTGTTGATGTCATACCTCCAGCTCCTGGAGGGGGCAGGACAGGAATGACACAAAACCTCCTCTGAGTGTCAGGCTTTTACTGTCATACCAGACCAAACTAATGGCTTTGCACAAACGCACATAAACCAAAGTTCCAAACCTTTAAAAGGAATGTCTGTAATTCCTTTACATCTAGTAATTTCTACAGGGATTTGATGTCTGGTGACATTTTATGTCTCATGTATCACTACTTTGTAGAATCATCACATGTATGTTAAAACATGAGTTGTTAATAAAGTGATAGGATGATTTATTTTTTTTTACTAAAGGGTTTTACATAAGAAACCCTGTTTCTAAGATTAACCTTCCCCACGCAGATTTTCCCCTCCACATTTTCAATTTTGCATGCTACTCGGTTATTTTTTTTCTCCCTACTTCAGATCAGTGGCCAGATCTATTAGTCTACATCTGATGTGACCTTTTTGTCTGAATCCCAGCATACCTCACAACAATAGCACTAACATTTGGATGGATTTATGACTCCCATTTGGGAATCTCCCTGGTTACATATGCACTTTACTCAAGAATTAACATTGTTGTAATGAGTTTGCCTCACCAAAAAGAGCTTTTACAATGACATGACGTCAAAGAAAACATCCTGAATCAAAGAGTAAGTGGGAGTTCAGGAACTGTGTCAGTGGGTGATGCGGTTGCCATCGCTGTTGTCATGAATGGTGTGTGTATGTTGTGTCAACTTGGAATCTCTGAACATCTGAAGAATTATGACTTACTCAGATATATTTGTTGAATTGATATTTGGGTCATTTCACACAACATATTTCCCTTGTATCCATTGTGGTATCTAAATGTTAGAGTCTAGTGATACAGGATTTTTGCGGCTGATAACGATAAATATTTTGAAGTTTAAAAACACAGTAACAATATGTCTGCCGATATGTATTTACATAAAGAAATATTTTTTACAAGAATTCCTTAATTTATTTGAAGAGCAGTGGACACAAATTGTATAATGGCAGGACATTTTACAGCTGAAAAATTGCGAATGCCCTAAAGGTGCTAGAAAAATGCACAACAGGTTTTCGGTCATCTGATCCCCTTCAACAACGCTTCACTAAGGGATGCGCAAAAACCCATCTCTCTCCACAGTCTTGTGGCACGACGAAAAAAGGCCAAATCATTATCCAGCAGTGTCTGATAGGGTAGGAACACAAGAGGCAGAGGACACAAGGTGGTATCTGAGCCTTCCTCCACACACCAGCGCTGGAAAGCGGACTGCCGTCAAGCGCAACACGCTGAATGAATAAGGCCACTAGTCATTCTGTAACTTAAGATCTGTGTATTCACATACAACATATTGGCTCATACAGTGGCTCTGCTGTTACAGATCAACATCCCTCATTTAACCACAGGGTAGAGCTGTTGCTTAAGTAGTGCAACGGGACACAAAATTACGAAAACCATTATGGCCACGCCGAGACCCACCCTACGAAGCATCTCGATTGGTTGGGGTTAGGCATTTCACCTTGAGTAGTTAAGGTTAGGATAGCTGATTGGTCAGGGGATAGGACCTGAACAAATGGGATTACGTTACTTTGCGTTCTCATGGACGCCTGGCTAATAAACACCCTAGCCTGCCCAAGCGCTCCCGTTGAACATCCAGGGCGACAGCCGTTGGCCTATAATTGTGGGGTGGGCGATCGCACAGTCTGGCTGCGACAGTGCGTCCCTGTGCCATATGTCAGCTGTCATGATGATGATGTCCCCCCGAGTCGGAAAACATGGTGCGCTTGTGTGTTCTAGTGCCAATAGAATGGCCACCGGGCTCTCTTCCTGAATGCGAGCCAGGAGACGAGGAGTCAGGGGGACGGGGAAAAAACTAGACCAGCCTCGCGCCTTTTCATAGAGA